>NW_020837951.1:35931836-36231559 GCF_003676395.1 Aethalodelphis obliquidens | reverse complement strand
ACACATACATTTATAAAGAGAAATTAATGAAATTGTAAATGGGAAAACAATAGTGAAAATCAATTAACCCAAAAGCTGTTTTTCTGAGATCAATAGTACAGTTGATTCTCATTATTTGCAGTAATTATGCTTTATAAAGTTGCCGGGAACACTGAATTAGAGAATACTGAACCATTGCTCCTAGAGAAAGTACAGGGTTAGGTTCCTGTGAGCTTCTAGTCACATTTTTTTGTCTGACAATCAATAATAACCCTGATTTATGTGTGTCTCTGTTTAAAGACATTCTATTTAATATATACTGTTGATTCATCAACATTGGACTCATGGCCAATAGCACTATACCTCATGCCTGGAAGAAACTTATCTAATGTACATTTTCTTCTTAAGGCACACCACAGCCTTCCTGCAGTTAGGAACACTAAACAGCACTTCAGCACTTCACTTGGGGGTCATTTTAAGGAGGAAAATCACCACCACCACCAAGAAAAAGTTACCAAAGCTCACTCAAGAAGAAATAGATCATCTGAAAGGTTCTATATCCATTAATAAAGCTGAATTTATCATTTAAACCACACCCCCAAAAAAGGACCTCCATGCCTAGATGGCTTCATTGATGATTTGCAGGAAATATTTAAGAAATAATACTAATTCTATACAAACTTCCAGAAAACAGGAGAACCCTTTCCAACTTATTTTATAAGGCCAGCATTACCCTGATACCCAAGTCTGAAAAAGACATTACAAGAATAGCAAACTAACTATAGACCAACATTCTACAAAACATATCTGAGAGGGATTAAAGAAGATATAAATAAACGGAAAGATATACCATGCTGGTGGATCAGCAAACTCAATATTGTTAAGAGGTAACAGTTCCTCCCAAGTTTATCTATAAATTCAAGGCAATCCCAATCAAAATCTCAGCAGGCTACTTTTAGTTGTTTTGTTTTAATTGACAAGCTGATTTTTTAATTTACATGGAAATAAAAAGGACTTAAAAGGAACAAAACAACCTTGAAAAGAAAAAACGGGGAGATTTACACTATCTGATTTCAAGACATTATAAAGCTGTAGTAATCTAGACAGTGGGATATTAGTAAAAATAGGTATACAGATCAATAGCATAGAATAGAGAGCCCATATATATATATGGCCAATTGGGAAAGAATAATCTTTTCAAGAAATTTTATTGGAGCAATTTGATATTTATATGCCAAATAAGAAAAAAAAAAGAGAGAGAGAGAGAACTACAACCCTGACTTCACACCATACACCATAATCAAAATGAATGTAAGAGCTAAAACTGTAAAACTTCTAGAAGAAATATAGAAACTTTTCATGATCTTAGAGTAGGTAAGGAGTTCTTAAATAGGACATAAAACAAACAAAAAATAACTTGGGTCAAACACTTTTTCCGTATGACTTTTGTTGCCATATCTCTTTTCTCTGAGGCCAGCTAGGCAGCGACTCCCCCTCCAACCAGCCCAGGGCCCTTGGTAGGGGGTCAACTTTGGCACTGACATTCAGCACACTGTCCCTTCCCCGTGCCTGCTGCTAAAGCCAGCTCTAAAGCCCACAGCATCCCACCCTACACAGACTCCAAAGATGCCACTACTTAGGATCCTGTCCCCCACCCATTCTCAGGCTCTCACCTCTAGCCCTCAACTCTATACAAGGAGATGTGAGTGAAACTTGGTCCCCACAAGGGCTTCTGGCTGCGTGCAGTGAGTGGCTCCACTGTGCTCAGCTCTCTCAGCCCATGCACCACCTTGAAGTTTTGTTTACAATGGAAACCACCTTCTAGAGATTCTAGAGGTGACATGGAATTCTTCCTACTGGGTTCATTTGGTCATTTCAATGGGGATCTGTTGGCAAAATGGGAGAGGAATTGAACAGAGGGAATTAGACCCCCACCTAGCACCAGAAGTCTCTTTGGATTTAGAGTGGGCAGCAACTTGGTCCCCTCTGATGCTGTTTGAAAGTATGAAACTACAGTAGATGTATTTGCCTGACGTAGGGGAGGGAATAAAGGGCAGTGCCCAGCCTTGCCCTACTGGATATTTGAAGCCCCTGATGTTAAAAAGTCTACCCTTAAGGGACTTCCCTGGTGGCGCAGTGGTTAAGAATCCGCCTGCCAATGTAGGGGACATGGGCTCGAGCCCTGGTCTGGGAAGATCCTACATGCTGCAGAGCAAACTAAGCCCGTGCACCACAACTATGGAGCCTGCACGCCGCAACTACTGAAGCCTGCGCACCTAAAGCCCGTGCTCTGCAATGAGAAGTCCGTGCACCGCAACGAAGAGTAGCCCCCCGCTTGTCACAACTAGAGAAAGCCCGCGTGCAGCAACGAAGACCCAACACAGCCCAAAAAAAAAAAAGGTCTACCCTTATAATAAGCAAGTCAGTTCACTTCAGTGCCCACTTATTGAAAGGTCTTAAAATTAGCTTCCTTCAATTAGGGTTTACTGAGCCCCTTCCCCAATAAGGAGTTACTCTGCGGAATCTCACACAGGTGCCCCAGGCTATGTCTTTATTCCCCACTCTTCTCACACGGGGTGGGGCTGTGACTGAGACCAAGTCTCCCCAGTGCCAGGTGTGTACTGACCACTGCCCCAAGGCCAGAAAAGGTCAGGACCTCTGGAAGTTGAAGGGACCCATATGCCCTGAGGGAAGGGTAGGACTTGAATGGGCAGAGATGGGCCAGCAGCTCATGGTGACAGAACAGCCTGAGGAAGGCAAGGAGGCGAGGAATCTCAGAACATGTTTGAGGAATATCAAAAAGTCTACTTTGGGGAATTCCCTGGCGGTCCAGTGGTTAGGACTCAGCGCTTTCGCTGCCAGGCCGGGTTGGATCCCTGGTCTGGGAACTAAGATCCCGCAAGCCGCTTGGCGAGCCCTCCCAACCCCGCAAAAAAGTCTAGTTTGACTTCAGGGGTGGGGGATTTGGCTTGGTGTGACAGGCAACGAGGGACAAGAGGACAGGTCAGAGCGGGGCTGCAGGAGCCTCCCTGGGACCGCCACGCAGGAGGGTTGGGGAGTGCCCATCTCCCACCTGGACTCGCACCAGAGGATGTGTGCTGGGGAGAGGACGAAGATGCCCTTCGGAGCCCGGGGTCACTGGGGAGGGGAAGGCGGCATGCTCGGGGCCTTAGGGGTTTGTGGAGGTCAGGCCGCGGCGGGAAGAGCACCGACCCCTGGTGACGCGGGTCGGAACCGACCCTCACACCTCGACTGTGAGCCCCGCGGTCCCCGTAGCGCATCAGTTGCTGAGCATCTACCAGGAACAGGGTGAGAGGCGTGGGCTTCCCTCTGCATCCCCATTCAGTGTCCCGAGAGGGACAGGTATCCAGTACGCCCTGGGCTCCCCGTCCGCACCTGGAAAGCCCTGAGCGGTCGCTGGGGTCCCCACTCCGGGCAAGTTCTCGGGAGCAGGGCGAGAAGGCGCGCGGTGCCTCCTCCAGGCAGCCGGCGGCGTGGCCCCAGGCGCCTCCTCCTGCAGCTGCCGCTGCCTTATAAGGCGGGGGCCGGGCCGCGCCGGGGGAGGAGTTGCGGCCGCCCGGCCTCCTCCTCGGCTCTCGGAGCGGCGCGGAGCCGGCAGGGAGCGCAGCGCAGCGCAGCGGGAGCCGAAGAGCGCGCGGAGCCTGCCATGGGCAAATCAGGTGAGCCCGCCGTGCCAGCCGGGCCGGGGTGCGGGGATGGCTCGGAGCCCCAGGCTCCGGGGTCTTCACTGTCACTCTTCCCGCGGTGGACTGGATCCCCGGGGAGCTGGTCGACAGCCTCCGCCGGGGCGACACGGTTCCGGCCGCGCTCCGGGACCACTGGGTGCGAGATGGAGGGGCTCGCGACGCGGGCGATTTCCGGGGCAGCCAGGAAGCCGGGGTGGCCGTCGGGCCCTCGGGAGAGAGGGAGGAAGGCGAGACCGAGGGAGGGTCCTCCTGTCTGCGAGCCAGAGATTGCGTCAGGGAGGGCTTCCAGGCGCTGATGGGATTAGCGCTCAGCCTCCGGCCAAGGCGTGGCTTTTGCTTTGTTTCAGGACAGGGTTAGAGTTGGAAAAAGCCACAGAACTGTGACAGCCTCTCTTCCTGCAAAACAGCTTGCCCCGACCAACCCTCCGAAAGACAGCTCTGAGCATCCTTTTCTTCGGTCGTTGTCTCTCCTCCTTTAAGTGCCCCTCCACCCCTACCCGGTGCCAGACTCAGTCAGGCTACACACGGTTGCCAACAACGGCTTCCCCTTTCTCTCTGACCTGTCGCGGCCCATCCTCACCAGGTGGCTGTCCCCGTGAAGTGCCGTCATTCCCTAACACCTTCCATCCCATTGTCTGCAGGTGAAAAGAGTACACATTCTTCAGCCCCTTTCCTCCCCCTGCACTCAGCTGTGCTCTGGGCATAGCTCTTCCGCTGGGTTCCCTTTCCCAGCGCTCACCACCACCACCAGCACTCCACCTCTCCCACTTCGGTGAAGTTGAAAATCCTCCCCGTCTTTCTAGGCTCAACTCCTGTGCTGGGAGCCCACCCCGATTTCCCCACCTGGTGTCTTCTTTGTTGCAGCCCTCCCAGCAGTCAGGTTGGGACACTACCCAGCCAAAGATCTGTTTCCCACAGACTCCTCACTTTTGGCAGCCAGGAACCATGTCTATCTCAGCATAGTTCCTGCCTCACAGGAGGCTTTTTAATGAACAGCTTTTGAACAGAGTTCAAAAGTCCTGCTTCATGGGAAGTTGAGATTGTCAGCCTCAGATGGGTAAGGCTGGGTCTCTTCTTGAATCTGTCCTCAAGATCTGGACTTACGAGGTACCAGTGTTGGGAGTAAGTAGTTTTCTCTGGCATTGGTCCTAACCTGCCCTTATCTGTAGTTACAGGTCTGGCTTTCAGCCCTGGCTCTGCTAATCACTTGCTGTGTGATCTCAATCAAAGCCCTTTCCTTCTCTGTGCCTCAGTTTACTCATCTATACAAGGAGGATGGCCTATATCATCCCCAGGGTCTTTTACAGTATGGAAAGGTGACTTGCAGTTAAAGAAGAATGTGATAGGTGGCGGGTGTGGGGAGAGGAGGGCGGGGACACGAGCATGGAAGATGTGAGAGGGCACTTTGAGATCCCTACTTGGGAAATCAGTTCCTTTCTCTATAGATTAGGAGAAAATCCACAAATTCTCTACAGCTACATTTTAATCAGTTGTTTCTGGCTTCTTCCCTAAGAAACAGTTTTCCAGAACTGCTGGGTGCCTATCTTCTATTTGTTCATTCATCCCTCTCCCCCTCTCTCCCTCCCTCCATCCTTCCCTCCCTCTCATCCTTCCATTCCACCATCTATGAGCTCTGTACCAAGCTGTGGACCCAGTGCTGCGGAGGGCATGGCCCCTACCCTCAGGAGTGTTCATGTGGATTATGAAATGCACCATAAAGCGGATTAGGGGGATAGACAGGCACCACATGGCTCCAGTAAGAGGTGGAAAGTGATCTAAGCCACAAGACAGGTACAGGTGAAGAGAAGTGGGAGCTCAGGGGAGGGGAGAATCTCTGCCCAAGCGTCCAGTGAAGGCTCCTGGAAGAGGTGGTCAGACCCCAGAGTGTCTTGGAACTTTGGACTTTTTCCGATGGGACCTGGGGGGACCATTGAAAAGCATCGATCTCAAAGCCGCAGGACTAGAGCTGTTCCAGGGTGGAGGGCGGATCAGATGGGAAGAGGGTGGAGGTGGGCGTCAGGGAGAGGCTGCTGCAGTTACTCAGGCAAGAGATGACAGAGACATCTAAGGGACTGGAGAGGAAGCGGGGATGGATTTTTGAAATGGTAGCCTCGAGCAGACTTGGTGACTAACTTGCTGTGAATAAGAAGGAAAGGTCAGCGGTATGAATCTGGGTGCAGGAAGGTGATGACACCTTCCAGGACTGGAGGTGCAGAGTCGAGCAGGATGGTGGTGGAAGACAGGTTAGAGGTGGTTCAGGCAGTTTCCACCCCCCTTCCCATGCCCACCCTCCACATATACCCAGGGACCTTTCAGAATGCTGGCCCTTAGCCACATGCATTTTATTTGTCTTCCCCCACCCCGCCCCGAAGACTCTGAGCCCCCTGGATAGTATCTGGCTCCCCTAAGGGTCCCCAAGAGAAAATGACTTTTCTGGGTGACACGGGCCCAAACCTTGATATTCCAGGCCGCCAGCCTGAGGCTGTCTGTGCCCAAAAGACAGGCGGCATCACAGACGTGTATCCACCCAGGGGCTTTCTGTGGTTCCACAAAGACCTTCATAAGGAGCCTGCCTCTTCTGGGCCTCAGTTTCCTCATCCCTGCATAGGAGCCCATCTCTTTTTAATCTTCAACCTCAGATATACCCCAGAGCTGTTGGGGTAGCGGGCATTGCTGGAAAAGTGTCACATAACCAAAACAGCTTAAATTCCAGGAGTCACTTGGCCCAGTGTTCAGAGACTTCCAGGTCGGGCCACTGGCCCTGGTCTCCCTGCTGGGCTTCAGTTTGCAGCCGGGCAGAGAAAGGCAATGGCCTGGGGCTCAGTGAAAGCCTCTAATATAGTCCCTAATAAGAGTGATCACCAATTTTTCTGCTCCTGCTGTGTGCCAGGCTTGGAGCTGGGTATTTCACATGTGTTACTAACTTTCGTAACAGCACTGTGAGGCAGTTGTTATCAGCTGAATAGATTTACAGAGGTTGAGTACTTCGCCCAAGCTCACACCCTGACCAATAAGTAGACAAACTAGGATTTGTACCCAGCTCTCTGACTTCCCAGCTGGGTGCTGTCCCCTCTACCACAATGACCACTTGTCATCCTGTTTCTCAGCCTGGACTCTGGCCCTTAGGGACATCCACACACCCTCTAATTGTCTCTAAGAATCTTCTTATCCCTTGACCCACATCTCCCAGCCCCAGAGGTTATCAGAGCAGAAAGACCTTCAGGGACCAACTAATCCGAATTTTCTACTGAGCAGGGCCCTCACACCTCTGCAGGGGGAGGCCATGTGGCCAGGTCAGTCCCAGCAGTACCATTTTCATCTGTTGATTCCAAAGAAAGTTTCAAAGAAAGGGTTTCCCTGCCTTGAAGCTATTTTGAAAACCACAGATGTCATCCTTCCTTCTCACACAGGTGGGGAAGCAGGGCCCAGGCACTGGGCAGTGACTTGCCCAGTGCTGGCGGGCAGGCCTGAGTGGCGGCAGGCAGGGCTAGAGAGGGGACCACCTGTCTGCTGGTGAGAGCAAGCGCTCTCTCTGCCCTGGCTTCTTCAGCCCTTCAGTGACTACTGCCCATCACAAAGGGGCAGCCGATACACTGGGACATCCTTGTCATTCTTGCTTAGGGAAAGGAAGATGTATGTAAGGTGGAAAGCGTGTGAGATCCGGGGCAAAGGAGGGACATTCTTAGATCTGGCTCTAATGTGGACTCACTGTGTGACCTCGGGCAATTCACATGTCCTCCTAAAGACCAAAGTTTCCTCCTCTGTAATGAGAAGAATCCTGTCCTCAGGGTTACCCAGTGATGGTGTGAGAATCTCATTCATTTGTTCTTGTGCTCACTTACTCAGTAAATATCTGAGCTCAGAGGTACTGAAAGAGGTCATCAAAGGCCAGGTTAAATACCAGCAGCCCTGCTCCTGTTAAAATCTGGGAAGGGATCTGATGGGAGCAGTTTCCCCCAAGGCCAGGAGGAACTTTGGACTCCTCTGCCCAACAGTAATGATAATAATTATAGCTGACATTTAGTTGAACTATAGTTGTTCACTTTGCTCCAGATCTGTTCTAAAGCATTTACGAATATTAATTTATTTAATTCTCACAACAACCCTGTGAGGTGAATACTGTTATCCCCATTTTGTATATGGAGTCAATGAGGCACAGAGGGATGAAACAACTTGTCCAAGGTCACCCAGCTAGTAAAAGGCAGAGCTGGGATTTGCCTCTTGAATTTCCTGGAACCCAAGCTGAAAAGAGCTACTCATCTGGAACTCATTGCTTTTTTGTTTGTTTGTTTGTTTTTTGAATTTTATTTATTTTTTATACAGAGGTTCTTATTAGTTATCTATTTTATACATATTAGTGTATATATGTTTGTTTGGGTTTTTTTTGTTTTTGTTTTTCTTTTTGCGGTACGCGGGCCTCTCACTGTTGTGGCCTCTCCCGTTGCGGAGCACAGGCTCCGGACGCGCAGGCTCAGCGGCCATGGCTCACGGGCCTAGCCGCTCCGTGACATGTGGGATCTTCCCGGACCGGGGCATGAACCCGTGTCCCCTGCATCGGCAGGCGGACTCTCAACCACTGTGCCACCAGGGAAGCCCATATGTTTGTTTTTTTAATCAACTTTTTATTCTTTCTTCCTGATAAACTAGCAAAACCAGCTTTGCCCCAAAGGCTTTCTAGCCTCTTGCCAGGGAACCAAACAAAACCAGCTTTGCCCCAAAGGCCTTCTAGCCTCTTGCCAGGGGACCAGAGGGGCCTGTCCATAATTCCTGCCTTGGCCCCTGATGGTCCTGGGCCTCTCTGGTGGGGAGTCTGGCGAGGGTTGAGAAATGAGTCAGCTGGGCTCTGGGAGGCCTCCGAAGAGGATGGATGCTGAGGGAGGAGCCCGTCGCAGCCACCAGCTGTGAGGGAGGAGGGGCACGGACCTCCTTAGATTCTTTATTCAACAGTTAGAAGCTCTGCCCTAAAGAACCTTCAAGAGCCCCCAGTCCAGCCCCACCCGAGATGCCTGCACCCTCCAAGCGGCAGAGACCGCCCTGGCCAGCCGCCTGCCCTCAGCCGCAGGAGCCAGGCCCAGGCAGCCCCTTCTACCTTTCAACAGCTCTGGCCTTAAGCCCCAGGTCTGCCCCCTGGAGCTTCTACTCCACAGCCCCTGATTTTCCTCTGGGGCCCCTCACGACGGTCTGTCTATAAAGGCCTTGGCACAGAGGAGGCTCTTGAGAAATCTTAGTTCTTTTCTCTTCTTCCTTCTTCCTCTTCTTTCCCCTCAGAGATTTGAAGGTGGCTGCCAACCCCACTAGGCTGATCCTCCTCCTGGGACTGGTGGCCCTATCTTTCTCTTCTCAATGATTTCCTCTGTCTCGTGACCCTTGGGGTGGGGTGGGGTTAAGGGCAGGGTTTCTCTCCTCGTGGGCCTACCTCTGGACCAGTTGTAGGAATGTGGACAGGTTATTTCCTTCTTGAGCCTCAGTTTCCTCATCTGAAAAATGGGTACAGTAGTGGAAGCTCCCACAATGGTGGTGAGAAGTAAATCAGATCTTGCACAGGCCTGGCACCTAGAATGGCTGGCCATCGAGCAGAAGAAAGGTCCTCCTTCATTCCAGGCTGGTACCCTGAGGCTGTGTGACTTCTGAGCCTCAGTTTACCCTCCCACAAAATGAGGGCATAATCCCTCCCTTCTTCTCCCCCCACAACCATGGGGTGGCTCTGAGGGCTCTCCCTGCATCAGGCAGGGATGGGTGGGTTTTCTCTGACTCCTTTTTTCCTTATGTTTATCTGCTCTCAGGTTTCTCTACAGAAGTGAGGTGTGCCTCTTTCTGGGTGTGGTCATCAGTGGTATCTTGCTTCCCTGAGGTTGAGGTTCTGCTCACAGGGGCCGCCTGGACTGGGACTGGCTGCCGTGGTGAGAGGGGACCAGTGAGTCAGCCAGGGGTGTGGTCATGGGGCCGCCAGGCCTCCCAGCCAGGGGCAGGGAGAGAGGGCACCCCTCCTGACCCCTTCCTAGGAACCCTGGCCCAGGGCACTGGCTCTGCTGGGATCAATGACTGGCTTCAGCTTCTGGGCTACAAGCTTAGGTTGGGCGCAGGAACTTTCACTTTTGTTTCACTACTTCCCACATTCTGGGAATGCAATGACCTAGTTTTTAGCAGCCTTATGTCCCCTCTGCCAAGGAGACTGCAGGGCCTGAGCACTCCAGAGTCCAGTGTATCTCACCCCAGCACTCAGAGCTGTCTTTAAACGGGCTTCACCTTAGCGACCCACCCATTCCCCTTATCTCCACCTCCTCCACACAGCCCCGGGATACACCAGGTCCCTTCCACACTGGCCCTTTCTGCGCTTTTGCCTCCTCATTACCTCCTCCAGGGAGCCTTCCCTGATACATCTGTGGTCACCATTGCCCATGCCACTCAGTCCCATGCATCTCCCGTAGTGTCCCACCGTGGCCTGCCTGGGACATAGGAGCTGGAAGGGATATTAGTATGGGCCTGGCCAGGTCTGTCACTCAGATAGAGACCTTCTGCCACTTTGTGTGTATCCACACCTGCCCTTGCATGGACACATACACTTACCTTGATCACTCGTTAGACAAGCTATGAACTCCTGGAAGTTTGGGGTCAGTCGGTCATCTTGCCTCCTCTCACCCCTACCCTGATGGGACCTTATGGGATCTCAGGGTTGGAAGGGACTTAAAGGTCATCTGACTGGGTCTTCAGTGCCTGAATCCCTCTGAGAGGCATCACCTGCTTGTTTGTCCCCAGTGCTGGAGAGCTCACTACCTTGCGAGGTAGCCTTTTCAGTCTTCAGAAAGCGTTCATGGAGAGAAAGATCTTTCTTAGGCTGAGCTGAAATCTGTCATCCTGGCTTTTCCACCCACTGGCCCCAGCTCTGCCCTGTGCGGCCCCAGAATTCAGCAGGGCCCTCTACGGTGTCTTCCAAAGTCTGATCTTCTTCTGTACTTGCAACCATCCCTTATAAGACCACCTATCCAGCCCCTCCTTCACCTCATCACCATCTCTGAACACACTTCAGATTCTCACTGCCTCTAATGCAAGGTGGGGCCTGGGCTGGGTGAAGCATTCCAGCTGGACACTGGCTTGTGCAACACATCGCCCCGGAGCCCGTGGGTTTCTGGCTGCCACGCCACCCAGCTGACTCTTTAGCGTGTTGTCAGCGAGGCCCCAGTGCGGTTCCCGTGAGTTGTTGTGGCTCCTGCCACTTGCACCTGAGATATTCTGGGTTTTTTTTTTTCGGTACGTGGGCCTCTCACTGTTGTGGCCTCTCCCGTTGCAGAGCACAGGCTCCGGACGCGCAGGCTCAGCGGCCATGGCTCACGGGCCCAGCCGCTCCGCGGCATGTGGGATCTTCCCGGACTGGGGCACGAACCCGCGTCCCCTGCATCGGCAGGCGGACTCTCAACCACTGCGCCACCAGCGAAGCCCCTGAGATGTTCTTTAAAAGCCTCTGTGACTCCATTATCCACAGGAACATGCTAAACCCAACATCTTTTTTTTTTTAATTGTAAAAAACACATGACATAGAATTTACCATCTTAACCATTTTTTAGTGTAGTGTAAAGTATATTCACATTGCTGTAAAACAGATCTCCAGAACTTTTCCATCTTGTAGATCTGAAACTCTATACCCATTAGACAGCATCTTCCCTTTCCCCCCTCCCTCCAGTAAACCCCAAATCCTTGTCTTTCGTTCCAACAAGGGCTTGGCCGGCCTCTTGGCCACAGAGGCCTGAGACTTCAGGTGGTAGCTCCACCCTCTGCCTTGTGCCCAGTTACCATCATCAGGGTTTTCACCTCCACGCCTTTGTCACAGCATCTCCCCATCTCTGCCTGTCAACCCAGATCTCCCAGATCCTGGCATTCAGCACCCCTCTCCCACCCCTGTCCCTGTCTCACTCCACATTACTGTGACTGGACCCCACTGGACTGCCCTGCCGGGCCCTGGAATGTTTGAGGTCAGGACCACTCGCTGTCCAATATTTTGGAAACCCCTTGGAAAGCTCGACCACCACTGGCATAGCCTGCAGTTTCCTTCCCTCTGCTGGGTTGGTGTCTAGCCCAAAGCTCCGGAGGGCAAGCCCTGGGTCTTCTTCCCTCACATCCCCTCAGAGGCCCAGTGGGATTCTATCTGAAGGCCCAGGAGACCTGAGGGATCTGGCTGAGGGAGGGGAAGAGGACCCCTGCTGCTTCATCTCCACGGCCTCTGGGGGAAGACAGCAGAGGAGGAGAAAGGTGGCTGGTGAAGGTGACCTAGGCTAGTGGACAGAGGGGTGCTTCTTTCATCCTCTGGTTTACACCCTCCCTGCCCATGGCCAGGCCTCAGGGGCAGGCTCCCGCCAGAGGGGACTAGCTCAGTGTTGTGGACCCTCTGTGGCCATTGCTCATAATTCACCCAGCTCACCCGCCGTTTCCATGGTGGAGGGGGGGTGGGGGAGGGAGAGGGGAGACTCCCAGATTCCTAAGGCTGCGCTCTGCGCCTTCACAATCTTAGCCTGGCCAGCTCCTGTCCAGACCTCTGTGGGGCCTCAAATCAGGGGTCACCTTCCTGGTCTCCCAGACCATGTTAGGCTGCTTTTCTCTGAGTTCCTCTTGACCAGTGCTCACCTGCACCTTGGCCCTACCGCACTGTTGGCTAGTGTCTGTTTACAAGGCTGTCTCCCTTCTGTGTGTGAGCTCGTTGAGGGCAGGACACGGCTGATTTGTCTCTGGACCCCCAGCGTACAATATGGGACCTCGCCCAGAGGAGGCACTCAGAGAGCAGATGTACAGAGGGATGGGCTGGGGTTGGATGGATGATGGATGGGTGGTTGGACGTTGATGCTTAGATCATGAATCAATAGGTGGATGGATGAGTGGTGGAGAGATGGATGGAGGATGTGGGATGGATGGGGTTCCATTTCAGATCCGAATTGAAGGGACCTCTGTCCACTACTGACCTGGCCTGCCCTTGGCTTCACCACTTCTTGGCCTTGCTTTTTCTGAGGTTGTGACCCAGTTGGACACAGGCTCCACCTCTTCCCTCACCTGCAAGCCTGAGCCCAGCTGATCCCACCCCACCACCGCGTTGTTTCCCACACTCTCCCCTCTCTCTGCTTCCCAATGCTGTCCTACCCTGGTTGGTCCTCTTCTCTTCATCTGTCCCTCTCTCTCGGGACAGTGCAGGCACCCCTCAACCCCAGCCAGGCCTGTTCTCTCTGGGCTCCCACCTCCAGCCCTTGCCAGTCCCCCTGACCATGCACTGTAGGTCCGCTCTGAGCTACCCAGTCTCCTTCAAACATTTTCTTGCAGAAGTCCTGCTGCTTCCTGTCCTGCCTCCCACCATCTGCTCTGCACCTCCAGCCCATCCCCCACTCAGCAGCCAGCAGGGTCTTCCAGAAACACAGCTCTCCTCAGCTCACTCCCCGCCCCCATTCAGTCGCTTCCCATTGCCTTGGATAAAGGTCCAAATGCCTAACATGCCCCATGGGGCCCTGCGTAGTCCAGGGGGCATCAGTGTGCAGAGACCGGGGCAGCAGCCTGGGCACGTGGGCTGAGGTTTGAGCTGGGCTTTGCTCTGAAGCCTGCTGGCGTGCTTTCCGTGGCTCTTTTCTCCACGCTGAGACAGTCTCCATCTTGAAATCATTGCAGCTTCCAAGCAGTTTAATGACGAGGTCCTGAAGGCCCACAATGAGTACCGGAAGCAGCATGGCGTCGCCCCGCTGAAGCTCTGCAAGAAGCTCAACCGGGAGGCTCAGCAGTGAGTCCCCCCGGGGCCCCGGGCAACTCGGGCCCTTCCCGGTGCTGCCCCTGCTGCAGTCCCAGATGGGCTCTGGAAGGCAGGAGGGACGTGGGTTGGGGGGCAAATACAGCCACACTTGAATAACCACTCTGCCACTTACCCAGGCAGGTCCCATTGTTCCTCTGAGCCTCAGTGTGCTCCTCTGTAAAATGGGACTGGAGTGGGGGCTTAGACGAGTTGCAGGTGTGATGCTCCTGATGGCCTCGGCGAGCCCAGGGCAGGGAAGGAAGTTCAGCCACACCAGGTTAGGGCTCCTCCTCCGGGGGCTTCCCTGGGCCGTACTCGCTCTAAGGAAGCACCGTGGACTCCGGCAGGTATTCAGAGGCCCTGGCCAGCACGAGGATCCTCAAGCACAGCCCGGAGTCCAGTCGTGGCCAGTGCGGGGAGAACCTGGCGTGGGCATCCTACGATCAGACAGGTGAGTCGTTTCTCGGCTCCCCCGCTCCTGCCTGAGCCGGGCCTAGGACATCCAGCATGCACGCCCCTCCTGGCCCCAGCGCCCGCCGTGGTGTTGTCACCGTGATGCAGCCACAGGCCCAGAAAAAGGGAAGAGAACCCCAGAGCTGTCTGTCTGCTCCCAGGAGCTGACTGCAGCTCACCACAAGGTCTCCGATGGCCAGCTCAGGGCCAGGCCTGTGCTGACTGCCAGGGACACAGAGATGAGTCAGACTGCCCAGCCCCACCCCCCTTCCAGAAGAGCTCCCAGCAGAGGAGTGAGGGCGGGGAGACAGACCGTTTCTGTGCTGAGTCTCAGCCTGACCCTGCGGGCCCTGAAGCATCCCCAGCCTCAGAAGGATTTTACGTTCCTCACGTTTTTCTGAAAATATTTACAGTGCTTGTGTATTAACTTTCTTCACGAGAAAAAATGCAATAGAGCTTTTTTCCGTGCTGGAAAAAGTAATAATAATGGGAAAGACAATTTCTCATCCAAGGTCACAGCCTGGAATGGTGATCCCACCACACTGACCAAACATTCTTGAGCTTCCTGGCTCTGACAAGGCTGTCGTGGCTTTTTAGGAAAAATGCTGGAGAGAGCTACCTCGTGCTCTGAAGCTTTCTCCAAACTCCCGCGGGAGAATGACTGCTCCCTCCCTGGCCTCACATTCCTGGGAGTTCCCCGGGGAGGCCCTGGGAGTCCTCTTGGTTTCCCTGGGGCAGAGTGCCTCCAGGAGAAGTGTGCACTTGCTCCCCGGGAAAGCAGGAGCCTGAGGCCCGCAGCCCCTCCCCAGGCTCAGACTGTGGGCCTTGGCGGGGAGAAGGGAGAGGGGTGGGAGAGAGCCGGCAGGAGACAGGGCTCCTGGCGCTGGCTCCCTGTGTGGCTTTGAGCAAATCTGCTACCTTCCCTGGCCCCCGTTTCCCCATCTCTACAGAGAGGGGTTGGGTAGGACATCTCTAGGGCAGTGATTCCCCACCCTGGCTACACACTGGGATCTTTTGTGGAGCTTTCAAAAAATACTAGTGCCTGGATCTCTCCTCCGGAGACACTGATACAGTCAGCCTGTGGCAGGCCCCAGGCATCAGTAATTTTGAACAGCTCCCCAGCTGCGGCCGCTGTGTAGCCACTGTTCTCGAAGGACTTGCTCCTCAAAGTGTGGTCCATGGATGAGCAGCAGCACCTGGGAACTTGTTAGAAATGCAGACTCAGGGCTGCACCCTAGAGCTTCCAAAGTCAGAATCTGCATTCTAACAAGAGCCCCAGGTGATCGGTGCACTCATTCAAGTTCAGGACTTACTGCTCTGAGGTCCGAGGCTCCTAGCTCTCTGGCCCTGAGGTCAGCCGCTCCCAGGGAAATGCTGTGACCAGTGGATGCTCCAGGGGAGTACCCTTCTGCCTGCAGGGGAGACCCTGACCCACCGGCCCAATTACATTTCCTCCTGTGGGTGTTTCAGGAGCCAGACTTGCGGTGGGATGAAGGTGTGGTCTCCCGGAAACTCAGAGCATCATTAGAAGCCCTTGGAGTACGTTGCATTCAACCCGATTGTACAGAACGGGGCAGGCCTTGCCCAGGATTACACAGTGAATTAGTGTCAGGGCAGGGACACAGATGCTGGTCCCCTGACCTCAGGCCAGGGCTCTTTCCAACCCCTAACAAGGCCCTCCCTGCAGCCTGGATGTGCTCATGGGCAGGAGTCCCCATGTCAGCTCGTTGGTGCTTTATGAGACATCTAACTGTGGGATGGGTGCTTTGGGGTTAATGGGAGGAGATGGAAGGAATAGGGAGTCGGTTGATTTTGCTGCTGAGTTTTAAACTTTATTTTCCATACAGGAAAGGAGGTGGCTGATAGATGGTACAGTGAAATAAAGAACTACAACTTTCAGCAGCCTGGCTTCACTTCCGGGACAGGTGAGTGACATGGTCACACCAGTGACCCGGCCCTGGGCTGGGTTGCAGTTTGGGTCTGACTTCAGAGAGGAACTAACCCTCTGAAAATCAATTATTTCTCTCCTGTTTCACCTCTTCCATATTTCTGTGGTTTGACTTTGCCCAGAGGGCAAAACCCTCTTTCCCCAACACCTCTCCCAACACACACACACACACACACACACACACACACACACACACACACACACCCCCTCCATCCAAGAGCACCCAAGCTGCCAATTCAAAGCTCTTCACCTGACTGGAGTGTGATAAGGAGGCTGTGGATTTCAAAGGTCGCTGAGTGTTTCTCTCCAGGAGTGATGCCTCAGCGCTTTTAACCTGTCATCCCGCTTCTGCTCCAGCCTGCTCCCCAGCAGCCAGAATATTCTAAGACCCTTTCTGCCCACGCTGCTCTCCTGCTTAAGCTGCCAGTGGCTTCCTGGGGCCGTTGAGAAAACGGCCAAGCTGCTGGCTCTTCTGGTCTGAGCTCCCTCCTCCCCCCACACCCTCACATCCTTCCTCTCTGCACCTCACTCCTCACAGCCTCCCAGGCATTCTCCCTTCACCTTTATACTCGAGTTTGTCATTCAGGAGAGCCTGGAATGCAGAAAGCTTGGATCTAGTCTCAGCTCTGGCACTATTAGTTGTGTGAACTAGGGTCGACTCCCTGTTCTTCCCTGTCCCCAAGGGAGAGGGACAAAGCGGAGGCCTCTATGGGACGTTCTGAGAGCCAGTATTTAGATGCAGGGAACTGGCCAGGGACCATCAGCCTTTGCATAGGCCTCCCCGGTGAGCAGTAAATGGTTAGCTTACTAAGCCCCGGGCAGCCGCTCCAAGCTCTGGGCTCCCCCCTGCCCCTCAGCAGCGATCACCAGGCTCCTGTCTTTCCTCAGGACCGACTCACATGCACCCGGGGCCCAGGATGGGTTGGAAGGGGCTGTGCATTTCTCTGACCAGAAGGCACCAGGGAAACTGGAAAGGGGGTTCTCTGTCCACCCCCCATTCCTCTGCCCCACCCCATCCCACCCATGGATGGAGCCACTTATGGCTTCTTACCCCCTGGAGGCTTCTTCAGAAGCAGGAAGTGACATGTTCTCAGAGCCAGTCACCGTTTCCTGTGGTTTGTGCTCACCCCTTTGGGCAGGGGTTCTTGCAGTCGTGTGGGGAGAGGTAGAAGCGTCTGCCCTGCGGGGCAGGACAAGGAGGCCACTGTCAGGCCCTGAGTGAGAATTGCTGGTTCTGTGGCAATTAGATTTGAGAGGTGAGGGAGGGAACAGTGACAACCTCCTACCAGTGATTAAGGACGTGTAGGCAGAACCTGGTCTTCTTTTCATAAAGATCAGTGTCCAGAAGACGTTTTATTTCACAGCGTCTGGACGTCCTTTTCCGTTGAGCAAGATTCTTGGGCAATCAGACATGTGTCAGAGCAAGTGATTGGCGTTGCTCGTGTGTGCACGCCACTTGACAGTGAAAAGCATCTCTGTCTCCATGGCCACGTAACCCTGCAACACCATTTGAAGGTGGGGCTTTATTCCACCCGTTTGCAGAAGAGAAACTGAGGCCCAGAAAGGGGAAGAGACTCCTGTTTACCTTCTATCCTCAATCTGATGCTTTTTACATGGCCCCTGCTCCAAGGTGGGAATCTCTCAAGTGTCAGAACTGGAGATGGGACTCAACTTTCCATGACCACTGGCCCACTGTGATCCTGTCTGTTGCCCCACATCTCCCAGCCCTAAAGAGGAAAACCCCAGAGCCTCCAGCCCCTATGCCATCCCAGGTGCCAGTGGACAATGCCTGGGTCACACAGAGCCTGATCCTCAGACAGGAGCACAGCTTTGGGTGGTGATATAAGCGGGGCTCGCAAGACCCTTAAAGATGCTCAGGCCCATCCCCCATGAGTCAGCCTCCCCCAGAGCTGCTTCTTGCTGCACCATGGTTCAGGGGTTCCCTGACCTGAGTCCATGTTGCAGGTGCAAAGGCCTTTGAAATATCCTATAATCTGTCCCTACCGCACCCCACCTGGGTCAAAGTCTTGTGATGAAGGACACAGTTCTATGCTTTGTGCTGAGCGGAGAAAAATAGCTTCCTGCAGTCCCTTTATGTTTTCTTTTAATGAGTAGGCTTTGTTTATTCTGAATAAATAATACTTTTATATGACACGAAATTTGCAAGCTGTATAAGGTGGAAAGTCTTCCTTCCGTTCCTGGCCTCCAGCGCTTTCCCTCCCAACCAGTAATACCAGTTTCTTGTGGCTCATTCTAGAGATGTTCTGAACCAGCAGTTGTGTAAATGCTCTCTTTTCCCTTTTTTATACTCTGGTGTCAGATAGATGATCCGTTTTGCACTTGCTTTGTCCTCACAGCAGCTTGGCAGAGATTGTTCCATATCAATACAGAAAGAGATTCCTCTTTCTTATGCATTATTCTCTTGCAAGGATGTACTGTAACTTACTCAACTTGTTTTTCAAATGCATATTCTAGGAAGTTTGGGTCCATAGCAGGAAAGAGGATGTGATCCCTTTAGGAAAAAAAAAGAAAAAGAAGGAAGCTGTTAGTAGTTTAGGGTTAGAAACCAGTGTGTATCTGATGGTTGCTAAGGAAGTTGTGTCCTTTAATTCATCTCTAAATACCCAGGCTTAATTATCTCTGCAGACAGAAACCTCTCCAGTCAGAAGAAGGATTACTTAGTCTCATCTATTTGGAATAGGCTTCCACGGGCATTCACACTGCTGGTGCGCATGTGGTATCTGTAATTATTTTCTTGGCAACCAGTGGATAAATGGCAGCTCTTCCTTGTCTGGGTGACAGAGAGAGTGGGTGGGTCAGTGGCCAAAGCATGTGGTCTCTTGGAGAAAAGCTTTGTATGAAAAAGGGCCTGAGCCTTAATGAAAAGACAGTCTAAGGGACTTCTCTGGCAGTCCAGTGGTTAAGACTCCATGCTTCCAATGCAAGGGGCTTGGGTTCAGTCCCTGGTTGGGGAACTAAGATCCCACATGCCTCATGGTGTGGCCAAATTAGAAAAAACAAAAGAGAAAAGAAGAAGAAGAAAAGACAACACAGTCTATAGAAGCAGTGACACCTGCTGACAGCCTGGAGATGGGAAAGAAATGTGACTCAAAAGTGTAAGGACCCAAAAAAAAAAAGTGTAAGGACCAAGGGTGAATTGGAAGGTAGTGTTTCTTCTTTTCTGAGGTGAGAATCAAAGTGTATTGAGCAGCAGTTAACACGAGGTTAAGGATAAGTGGTCAGGATGCATAATCGTACTTAGTGTTTGTTTTCTTTTAATTCTTGCTTTGATTGTATCGTATTAACCCTACTGATTAGTGTTTATGTTTGCTTATTTTCATAAAGAATTTAGTAAACTCAAATCTTTTAGGGATGTAGACAAAGAAATAAACTATACCTAAATTTCAAAATTATAAAAATGGAGTTCATTTATAGGGGGAAAAACACAATTTAATTAATGATGGTTTATTTAGTCCTTACCAAATACAAGACACAATGGGAAATACCAACTCTGTCTCTTCCCTGAATGGAAGAGTGTGGGTACCAGCCTGTCTCTTTCCTTCCTTCCTTTCTTCCTCTTTCTTTCTCTTTCTTTCTTTATTTTGTGGTGAAATACACTTAACATAAATTTACCGTTTTAACCATTTTTAAGCATACAGTTCAGTGGGATTAAGTACATTCATGTCGTTGTGCACTCATCACCCCCATCCATCTGCTGAACTTTTTCATCATCCCAAATTGAAACTCTAAACCCATTAAACAATAACTCTTATCCTTTCCTACCACCCCCAGCCCAAGCCTTGGTAACTACTATTCTACTTTCTGTCTCCATGAATTTGACTATTCTACCTATATAGGTAAGAATCCTACAATATTTATCCTTTTGTGTCTGGCTTATTTCACTTAGCATAATACCCTCAAGGTTCATCCATGTTGTAGCATATGTTGGAATTTTATTTCTTTTTTAAAGCTGAGTAATATTCCATTGTGTATACATACAACATTTTGTTTATCCATTCATCTGTCGACGGGCAGTTGTTTTCTTTCCCCCTTTTGGCTGTTGTAAATAATATTGCCATGAACACTGGTGTACAAATATTTGAGTTCTGCTTTCAGTTCTTTTGGGTGTATGCCTAGAAGTGGAATTACCAGATTATACGGTAATTCCGTATTTAATTATTTTAGGAACTGCCGTACTGTCTCCCACAGTGGCTGCACCATCTTACATTCCCATCAGCAAAGCAAAAGGGATCCAATTTCTCCCCATCCTCACCAACATTTGTTATTTGGTTTTGTTTTTTAAATAATTTCCATCTTAATAGGTATAAAGCAGTTGCCCTCTTTCTTTCCTAACCAGCCACTGGAAGCTTAGCTACTCTGATCACAATTTTCCTCCTTCCCTCTGTCTCTTCCTTTCTTCATCAGATATTAATTGGGCATCTACTATGTGCCAAGCCCAATGGTCAATAAGACAGATATGGTGCCTGCCCTCAAAGAGGAAATATAATATCTTTGGGGTTGTTTTCGAAAATGAATGCCATTCTGTGACATGGCGGTAAATATCCCATTGACCTGTCAAAGGATCTCTATGAGAAAGGTGCAAAGGATGAACTCCCAGTCTCTACTCCCAGGAGATGAGAATTTATGGTCATTGAGCAAAGAGTATGTTACAGCATCAGCTGTTTGACCCCAAAGCAGGAGGGGAGTTAGAAGCTAAGCTATGTTAGCAGTTTGAAAATACCAGTGAGTGAGGGGCAGGCAGCCTGAACAGTGAGAGAATGATGCTGGGAAGCTTTGGCAAGCCACAGAAGCACCTGGAGGGGCAGGCAGTAGCTTGAGAAGGAACTGGGCTATTTGGCTCAGAGCAGAGGGAACTGAAGGAGGCTCTAACTTGTGAAGGTCTCAAAGAGCTCAAACTGTAGAAAGCCTGCATTTCCAGTGGTGGCAGAACTTAGTCCAAGATGGTTCTTCCATATGCTTTTCATTCATTCACTCATGCATTCCATTCATTCATTCAACAAAGGTTTATTTTACATTTTCCATGTGTCAGGCTGTGCCAGGGCACTGCATGTACTTTGATGAATAGATCAATTTGGTTCCTGCCCACGTGGGGCTCATGGCCTAGTGAAGGAGCCAAACAATTAGCAAATAATCAGATACACCATTGCAAATGGTAAGAATGATACGAGGGGGAAAATGGTGCAATAAGACTCAGGGGAGGGAGGTGTTCAGGAAATAAGAGTGATTGTGAAAGGCCTTTCTGAAAAAGTGACTTTTTTTTTTTTTTTTGCGGTACGCGGGCCTCTCACTGTTGTGGCCACTCCCGTCGTGGAGCACAGGCTCCAGACGCGCAGGCTCAGTGGCCATGGCTCACGGGCCCAGCCGCTCCGCGGCATGTGGGATCCTCCCGGACCGGGGCACGAAGCCGTGTCCCCTGCATCGGCAGGCTGACTCCCAACCACTGCGCCACCAGGGAAGCCCCTGAAAAAGTGACATTTGGGCTGACACCTAAGGGACAAGAAAACGCTGGTCATCAGAAGAGCGTTGCATACAGCGGCCAGTGTGTGCAAAGGCTTTATAGTCAGAAATAACCGGATGTGTTCAAGGAATGGAAACGAGGCCACTGGGGCAAAGCATTCACTCTCGTTTTAGGTACGACTAAACAATGGAAGGATTTTTAAGCAGAGAAGTAAACAGATATGACTTATGTCTCAAAATGATCACTCTGGCTATGTCAGTGGAAAGTGAATTGAGGCAGCAAGGGTGGCTTCTGGAGAGCCAGGCGAAGGCTGTTGCAGTGGTCCCAAGTGAGAAAAGTTTGCGGTTGAGACCACAGTTTGGGGAGTGGATGGACTAGAGATGTATTTTGGAGTTAGATTCTTCAGGATTTTTTTTTTTTAACAGCTTTATTGGAGTATAATTGCTTTACAATGGTGTGTTAGTTTCTGCTTTATAACAAAGTGAATCAGTTATACATATACATACGTTCCCATATCTCTTCCCTCTTGCGTCTCCCTCCCTCCCACCGTCCCTATCCCACCCCTCTAGGCAGTCACAAAGCACCGAGCTGATCTCCCTGTGCTATGCGGCTGCTTCCCACTAGCTATCTGTTTTACGTTTGGTAGTGTATATATGTCCATGCCACTCTCTCACTTTGTCACAGCTTACCCTTCCGATTCTTCAGGATTGAATGATGGGTTGTTGTGAGGAAATGAGCAGGAGGGAGGAATACAGAGCCACCCTGAGGATTTTGTGCACAGAGGTACCAGACGTGGAAATGGGAGGGACCAAAATCAAGAGTGAGGTTTGGGCAGGTTAAATTTGAGAGGCCTGTGACTCACCCAAGTGGCAATGTCAAGTAAGTGGTTGTGTTTGGAACACAGAGGAGAGATTTGGGCTGGAGAAAGATATTTGGGAGCCAGGGAAAGATGAAATCGCCTGAAGAGTGCAAAAAGAAAAGATAAGAGAGCCCAGGATTGAGCCTTGGGAAATGCGGGTCCTCTGATATTCACAAGTGAGATAGAGGAGGAAGAGGAAGAGGCAGTGACATGGGAGGAATGCCAAGAGAGGAAACCAAAAGAGGAGAGTCCTTTGAAAAGCGGAGGAGTCGACTCCATTAATGTTCCTGAGATGTCAAGTAAGATGAAGGCAAAAGGTGACCATTGGGAAGGAACATGGAGATCATTGGTGACCTTGAAGAGTACAGTTCGGGGGGAGGGGTGGAAGCAGGTGCCGGGTAGGGTGGCATCCTAATTGTTGGGGTCTCTGGGCTTTGCCGTGATCTCTGGGAGACCATGAAACCTTTGGGCATCAGAGAGTGAGATGAGTAGGGTCTTTGTGGCTGACTGAGAGGACCCGATGCATTAGAAAATTGGTCAGTGTTTTGTGTCCCCTTCCTCTGATCGGTGGCTGAAGATCAAGCCTCTCACAGCATGGCAGGACGGCACAGGGGTTCAAGAGTCCCTTGCAACACCATTCTCCAGGCTTTGCTAACTAATCTGTTTCCCTCTCCCCATGACTGCTCCCCTACAGGACATTTCACTGCCATGGTATGGAAGAATACAAAGAAGATGGGAGTGGGGAAGGCATCTGCAGGTGATGGGTCCTCCTTCGTGGTGGCTAGATACTTCCCAGCAGGGAATGTCGTCAACCAGGGCTTCTTTGAAGAAAATGTCCTGCCTCCAAAGAAGTAATTTGGCCAATGTAACGGGCAGGTGGCAGACGTAAGAACTTGGATTTGTAGTGCCTAGAACAACAAAAACTCAGCTGTGTGTCTGTCCCTGTGGGTGTATGTGCTTGCTCGTGTGATGCTGTGAGTCTCTTGAGCGCACACTCGGTTTTACAGTTCTGCATGAATTCATTCTTACCAAAGAAATGAGCATATGAAGCCTTTACCTTGATGGTTCCCTAGACTACAATTATTTGGACTTTGGGGGGGGGAATCAATTTTTAAACTTTAAAAAATTTTTTTAAGCAAACTCCTTTTGTACCTTTCTTACTTATAATATCCATCCCTGGACTTTCTGTATTCCAAATGTTTGTGATGCTGAGAAAATGAAGTTCATTTTATGTGACCTTCATGCATTGTAATCTACTTTTGGTAGATATTTAAGAATATTAAACCCTCATTAAATGTGATACAAGATACAGCTTTAAACACATAAATATAAAGCAGCTTCCATCGGAAACACGGGGTAGGCAGGGGCTCCATTTCACAGAATTACTGAGATTTCTCCGTTGTAAGCCATGATGTCATCTGCACGCCTCCTGGAATTCTCTGGTGGGATTGCCAAAGAACAAATGGAGAAAAAAGCTTTACTTCCTTGCATTTTTCTACCTTCCACCGCCCCTTGCCCACCCACCACCCTCCCTTTTTTCTTAAAATCCACGGGCATTTCAGAGTTCAATACGCCCCCCAGCACCACCTTGGTTTCCAGGGAGCTGGGCTAGGCCTGCGATTCACCCATCCCCCACTCAGCCTGGTGGCCCAGGGCCTGTTCTGGGAGAAAGCCCCTCACACCGCCTGGGCTCTTGGCCAAGCAGCCTTGGAGGATGAAGTCAGTGAGCGTGGGGGTGAGGGTGAGCTCACTCAGGGCCCCCGGAGGAAGCCCTCCAGCCTCTGCCCTCCCCCCAGCACACAGGGTGGGAGCCCGGGGCGTGTTCCTGGCAGCTGTGGCTGCAGCTGTGTTGCTGCTCCCTCCAGGAATGTGTGACAGGCCCAAATGTTCCAGGAAGATGTCTCCCATGCGGGGGCTTAGCGTCGCTAATTTAGTTCTGTGTTTTGCCTCAAACTACACAAAGTCCTCTTGAATAACGACTTCACGTGGTCCATGTGGGAGGGACCAACCCAGGTGCCAAGCTGTGTGTCCCTGAAACTGTGGCATCTCCAGGTGGTGAGATAGGCAGGGCTGGGAGTCTGTGCAGGCCAGTCTTTGAAGGTCTCTGTGGCACTGTGAACACAGGCTCATTCTGTGCCCTTCATTTCACCCAGGGATATTGATAAAATCTTTTTTGTTTGTGTAATATCTTACTCCCATGTGATTCATGCCCGATTCTGTATCAGTGACTAAGGTAATCCATAACTCTGAGTTCCCATCTTAGGTAACTCAAGATTCTGAATACCTCCAACCTCTCCCCTGTAGACCGTGCTCCTTAGGTGGCTATGTTTTGAATCACGTGACCTACCATCACACAGCTGACTGGTCTAGAGTGGACATGTGATCCAAGGGCAGCCAATCCCTAGGCTGGCCATGGACTGGGAATTTGAGCCAAGAAATATGGAGTGAATTTACCAGTGGAACTGAAAAAATACGGATGCCATGAGTTTGAATTAAGGCCACGGCAAGCCAAAGCTATGTGCAAGCCCTGTTATGAGTTGGAAATATATAGAAGTGAGAAAGCCAGTTGTCAGAGGTATAAAACAGGTGGAAATACGGAAAGACTCTTCTTGACCTTTCTAGTTCCAGGCCAAATCTGTATCTTTAAAACATACCCTTCATTTTCTTCAGGGCTTCCCAACAAGTTGATATATCAGCTGATGGTCCCCAGAAGATTAGAATATTAGAGTCCCCTCCCTTAGGGAGTTTCCGTGAACAGAAAATGCTGAGCTGGGCAGGAAGCTGAGGATGGATGGAGTAAAGAGACCCAGCTGAGGGCCTTGAGATGAGGTCTTATTCTGGCCACACCTGGGCAGCTACCACGAACAACACAAACTTAATGACCAGTCATTGAATTTCCTGGGGCTCCTAGGGACACACTCTACCCAATACACACATACATAACAAGGTGGTGGACACTGGCAGGCTGCCAGCCTCTTTAGGCTGGAGTCTGTTTCCTCAGTTGGCTGGAGTAAGGAACAAGCTGACCAGGGGAGATTTCCAGGCTGAAGACAAGCCAGACAACAAAGCTGGCTGAGCGGGTGGGCACAAATCTAACTTCTTTAATGGATTTCTTAAAGATGGCAACTCCCACAAGTTCAACAGGAGAAGAAGACAAGCCAGATTGCCGGCTCTCCTTTGCAGCCAGAGGGCAGAGGAAGGAGCTGGGAACCCTGGCTCCCAGCCCTAGCTCTGCGAACTGAGTTGGACGAGCCCCTTCCCCCCTCTGGTCCCCAGTTTGTCCATCTGTACAAGGTCTGGCACATGGAGTTAAGTCTACTGGATGCTCTCAGGTCTCCATGACAGCCCATAAGCCCAACTTTCTTAACTGGAAGGAAGCATCTGATGAAAGACCTTCCCTCCATGGTGTTCTGGGACCTGAAACAAAAACAGAGGGGCATGGCCACCTCCTCCACCAAAGTGGGTGTGCGGACAAAGGAGTGGTGAAGCACCAGGGCCTGACCCTGGGTGGGCAGGCCTGGAAGCCAATGGGAGTGACAAGGGTCTGACAGCAGCACCAAGAGACCTCATCCTCCTCTGCCTGAGTCACCGCTGCCTCTCGCCGCCCCTCTCCAGAGATCAGAGCTGGAGAAGCAATTAAAGCTCAATTATCCTCACAGGGAGAGAACGGACCAGGTGGAACTCACCTCAGCCACACAGCTAGTCTGTGGAGGGGCTGAAAGCCAAGCTTTGTTCCTTTGGGGAAAACAGAAAGTCTTAGTCCTGTGCAGACACATATCTCCAGAGACTGAGTGCCTCTAACCCTGAAGACATCAAGGTGAACAAATTCAGCATTAAAAGGTAGGTACTTTAAAATAATTTTCGAATTAAGAAAAAGCCAGGTCTGGAATGAAAGGATGAGGGGGAGACAGTGAATGATAATGAGAACTTGACTACACGAGGGAGGGAAAGACCTGGCAGGCTCACATTCCCCAGGCTGCAATGGCAGTTTTCCTAGCAGGGACGCTAAGGACGGCCTGAGGGTCAGGACTGGGGCTCAGGGCCCAGGTTGGAGGAGATCAAGGACGCGGCCCGAGGCCAGGTCCTCGCTGCACGACCACGCCAAGGCCGCCAGGGTCTGCGTGTTGAGCCCCTTCCTGGGGGCCCCCAAAGGCTGGTCCGGGTGGGGCCCGCAGGAGCCAGCCCTCCTCCGTGGGAGGCTCCGACTGGTCCTTATCCCCTCCTGGGTACAGCCGCGCCTCGGGAACCCCGAGGGACCCACGCCCGCTCGGAGGCGGGGAGTGCAGTGGACGTGAGAGCTGGCCGAGCCCGCGAGCACCCCACCCCGCGGGGCGCCGAGGGGGACGCCCGGTCTGGATGGCTCCTCTCTGGCCGCCCGGCCCTGCGCCCGCAGTCTGGGGCTCAATGCCCCTTTCTGGAAAATGGGCACAGTTGTGTTTTGTGTTGATTGTAGGAGGCCCGGCTACAGGGAGGAGGGGGTGGGGGGCGGTGCGCCGCTCCCAGGCGGGAGATGACCCTCTAGCGCCACCGCGTGGCCGAGGGAGCGCATGGAGCCCGGCCGGAGCGGATGGGGATTGCAGACTTCCCAACCACTGCAAACTGGGAACCACCACAAGGGTTTTCGAAGGGAGCAGCCAGCCAGGGACGCCGGAGTTTGGCGAACTGGTGTAATATTAAAGTAATGGCGGCTAGCAACTATTGAAGGTTTGTTACGAGGCAAACACTGTGCTTAACACTTCTAGTCCTTTTCTCTTGTAAACTCGTATTAATCTTTTTTTTTAATTAATTAACTTATTTATTTTTGGCTGCGTTGGGTTTTCGTTGCTGTGCGCGGGCTTTCTCTAGTTGTGGTGAGCGGGGGGGGGGGGGGCTACTTTTTGTTGCGGTGCGCGGGCTTCTTATCGCGGTGGCTTCTCTTGTTGCGCAGCACGGAATCTAGGGTGCTCAGGCTCAATGGTTGTGGCGCACGGGCTTCGTTGCTCCGCGGCATGTGGGATCCTCCCGGACCAGGGCTCGAACCCGTGTCCCCTGCACTGGCAGACGGACCCTCAACCACTGCGCCACCAGGGAAGCCCTCTTATTAGTCTTTGAAGCGGGTACTATTATTATTCCCATCTCACAGAGGAGGAAACTGAGGTTTAGAGAGAAGTCCACACTTGATGGAGAGAGCAGACCCATCACAACCCCCAATATTTTACAAGCTAGAGACTTGGAAATGTGGAGAGAATGTCTCAGTTTTCGGTGGAACTGAAATAATCAGGGCTTTGAAGGCCCCCCCCCCCCAGTATGCAGCTTACTCCTGTGTCCCTGCTCCTGAGAGTGGCCTCTGCCTCTCCCTCTATTTTATAAAGAATGGTATCTGTAACCACAAAGGTCAGAAGCCAAAGGACAGAGCTTTTCTTCTCTGATATCCAGGAGCCTTAGCAGAGGAATGTGCTTTGGGGCTTGAGAATCAGAGACAGAGGAAAGCTGAGCATCCTGGAAGGGTGGGAAAAATCCTACATTACAGAAGGCCTGGGTTCCAGGCCCTGCTCTGCTTGCAACTGGCTATGTGATCTTGGGCAAGTCCCTTCTCTTCTCTGGGCCTCAGTTTCCCTCCTGTACAATGTACATTCTTCTAGATGATCTAATAATCCCTTTCCTTCCCCCCACCCCCGGCCTTCCTAACCCTCTCCACACCATCCCTGCCCAAACTGGCTCTGACATTCCGGAAGCAGCCCTGAACTGAGGTTGAAGGTCCCAGGTGGGAGTTGTGACCCATCTCTGAGTTTCCTCCTGAGTTCTCGGCCCTGACACTAGGCCCTCGCAGGGCATCTGGCCTTGGCAGCTCAGGGCCATCAGAGGGGAGAAAAGCCCTGTGCCTCTGAGAAAGGCCTCTGGGGGCCCTGCATTGTGATGACCTCATCCACTCTGTGACATCATCCTCTCTCCCACCCCCACTCCTCCCTGATCAACTGCTCTGCAAACAACCATCAGTCTGAATCCCAAAGGCCTGAGAAAGTCTGTTCTCCAGTACCTGCTGCAGATCTTCTGCCTCAGCCAGCAAGAGGCGCCATGAAATTGGAGTTCACCGAGAAAAACTACAACAGCTTCGTGCTTCAGAACCTGAACAAACAGAGAAAGCGCAAAGAGTACTGGGACATGGCCCTGACTGTGGACCACCATGTCTTCTTTGCACATCGCAACGTGCTGGCCGCGGTCTCTCCACTGGTGAAGAGTCTCATCTCCAACCACGACATGAAGACCACTGATGAGCTCTTTATCACCATTGACCCCAACTACCTGAGTCCGACCACGGTGGACCAGCTCCTGGACTACTTCTACAGCGGAAGGGTGGTAATCTCAGAGAAGAATGTGGAGGAGCTGCTTCGTGGGGCCCAGTATTTCAACACACCACGCCTTCGAATTCACTGCAGTGACTTCCTGATTAAGTCCATCCGCCGTGCCAACTGCTTGCGCTACCTCTTCTTGGCTGAGTTTTTTGAGCTCAAAGAGATATCAGACTTGGCCTACTCTGGCATTCGCGACAACTTCCACTACTGGGCCAGTCCTGAGGCCTCCATGCAGTTCATGCGCTGTCCACCTGTCATCTTCAGCCGCCTGCTCCGAGATGAAAACTTGCATGTGCTCAATGAGGACCAGGCTCTCAATGCACTCATCAATTGGGTATACTTCCAGAAGGATGAGCGGGAGAAGTATTTCAAGAAGTTCTTCAATTACATCAATCTTAATGCTGTCTCCAACAAGACGCTGATGTCTGCCAGCAACAAGCTGACGGGCATGGAGGACAGCTCAGCCCACGCAACCCTGATTGAGAGTGTCCTTGTGGACCGCAGGCAGGAGAGGCCAACCAGCCTGCTGAGCTACCAGCGGAAAGGGGCCCTGCTTGATTCAGTGGTCATCCTAGGTGGCCAAAAGGCCCACGGCAAGTTCAACGATGGAGTGTTTGCTTATATCATTCAGGAGAACCTGTGGTTGAAGCTCTCAGAAATGCCCTATCGGGCAGCAGCACTTAGTGCCACCTCTGCTGGTCGCTACATCTACATCTCTGGTGGTACCACTGAGCAGATTTCAGGGCTGAAGACGGCTTGGCGGTATGACATGGATGACAACTCCTGGACCAAGTTGCCCGACCTGCCAATTGGGCTTGTCTTCCACACCATGGTGACCTGCGGGGGGACAGTGTACTCAGTGGGTGGGAGCATTGCCCCAAGGAGGTATGTCTCTAACATCTATCGCTATGATGAGCGCAAGGAGGCCTGGTACCTGGCAGGGAAGATGAGCATCCCTATGGACGGCACAGCCGTGATCACCAAGGGTGACCGGAACCTGTACATTGTCACTGGGCGGTGCTTGGTTAAGGGCTACATCTCACGGGTCGGGGTGGTGGACTGCTTTGACACCAACTCTGGGGACGTGGTCCAGTGTATCACCTTCCCCATTGAGTTCAACCACCGGCCCCTGCTCTCTTTTCATCAGGACAACATCCTCTGCGTGTACAGCCACCGGCAGAGTGTGGAAATCAACCTGCAGAAGATAAAGGCCAACAAGACAACTACCTTAGTGCCTCTCTTGCCCAACAACTGCCCCTTGGATGTGTCCCATGCTATATGCTCCATTGGAGACAACAAGGTGTTTGTATGTGGAGGTGTCACCACAGCCAGTGATGTCCAGACAAAGGACTACACCATCAGTCCAAACGCCTACATGCTGGACCAAAACGCAGGTGAGTGGAAGACCCTGGCCCCCCCACCAGAGGCCCTGGACTGTCCTGCCTGCTGTCTAGCCAAGCTACCTTGCAAGATTCTTCAAAGGATTTAAATGGCTTTTTAAGTGGGAGAATAAGTAAATGCATTATTATTCACAATTTAATGAGAGCGAGAAAGAGAAGAAGATGGCCTGTTGGTTCCTTCTTAGTCTTTGTTTGGCCCTAAAGGTGGAGATGCTGGGCTACAGCTACCCCCAGTGGGGGGAAATTCACGGCCACTCTGTCACTGGAGGGATCCAAGCTGAGGCTGGAAGAGTCCCTGATGTGTGGGATCAAGGCATCTCCTGGGTAGTGGCTCCCAGTAGGTGGAAATTCAGGGCTACTCCGTCACTGGAGAGATCCAAGCAGAGACTGGAAGGGAATCCCTGGTGGGTGAGATTGAGGCATCTCCCAGGCACTGGCCAAGGTGATGTCTGGAAGGCCCCCTATTCTATACCCCTGTAGTCACCTTGCGGGCATCTGCTAGACTGACAGTTAAAGCATTTACTTAGAGTTGTGAAGCCTCAGACTCCTCCAACACTCATTTCCCTTGAGTCTGCCTAGGAAGGCAGGGGAGGGCCAATCTCAGGTCTGGGAGAGGAGCCTCCCGGACTGGGGAGAGGGAAGGCAATGTGAGCCAGGCTCAGGGATGCGGGCAAAGGGAGTGGGGTTGGGATGGGAGGGGAGGCAGGGTTACTTGGCTGTTGTGTTTGGCCACGCAGCTATGGTGTGTTTGTGTCTCATTTGTGGGAAAGTTGGGGGTTTACTTACAATTGTTTCCAGTAAACAAGGTTCATTGGGAACTTTCTCCAGGAATACAAGTTCTGAGGAGCTGGGGGTGGAAGAGAGGTGAGTAATGCGAGAGAAAAAGGAAACTGCATCTCTGTTGGAGAGAAGATTGGCAATAAGGTGACGGGATGAGAGACAGGATGGTGTAGCAGTTAGGGGTCTGGACACTGGGGACAGATGGCCTGGTTCAAATACCAGTTCCATCACTTACTGGGTAATCCTGGGAAAGCTATTGACATCTCTGTGCCTTAGTTCCCTTATCTGTAAAAGGGGGACAATAAGAGCGCCTACCTAACAGGGTGATGTGATGTGCAAAATGCCTAGGACAGTCCCTGGCATATATTAAAGTGCTGTGGGAGTACTTTTTAAAAAGAAAAAAAAGAGGAGTGAGGCAAGGGTCTAGGTTCTTGGGTCTTTATATTAAGTTAGGTTCCATAAAATGTTCTTTGAGACTCCCTACCTCAAAGTCTTAGTGAGGTCTCCTCAATTCTAACTCCCTCTTACCTTTCATTCGTGTACTTGCGTATAATCCTCAACAGTTTAGAAGAAACTGACTCAACGATGGACGTCCTCGAACACTATATATAATCCTCATTCACCCATTCACTCATTCATTCATGAATTTACTTGTCCACTCATCAAGTCACACACACACACAAACACACACACACACACCAGTCACTGAGGCCTCTCTGTGCAGGTCCCTGTGCCAGTGTGTATTACACTTACAGCATGGCTCATTTTGGACTCACTACATACATAAAGCCCCACAAAGCTAGTGGCGACTGTATTATACAGTGCAGGATACTTTACATATCCTCATGGTTCAAATCTGCTCCATCCCCTGCCTTTTCCCACTCAGTCCTACTCCACCTGCCTCGAAGCATCTTCCTGACTTCGCTGACAGGTGGCCTCCCTCTTCAAAGCCTACCCCTCTGCCCAAGTCTTACTTTCCTCCTTGCAGGCCAGGACCTTGGACGTCACAGCTGACACGCTCTCCCCTGGAACTTCTCCCACGTTTCTCACTTCTCCAATCCTGGGCAGCCCCCGCCTCTGCTCACTTCATTGCGTCCCCCAGCTGGAAGAACAAGGTCTTAGAGACCCACGCAGCTAAGCCCAGCTGCCCCGTCAGCACCCCAGCAGGCTTGGCTGACCCCAGAGTCACCTCTTATGACACCAGATGCCATTCCCTAGTGCTGATTCTCCAACCTTCTCTGGTGTCCTGGGGCCCGGCCCTTCCTTTCTCTTTCTTCTCAGCCACTTACCTCTCATTCTGCCACCAGAACTCCAAAGAAATAGAGGTCAAGTTACCTAGCACCATAAACAATCCGTTATCCCCCAGAGCTTCTGCTTCTTTTCTGCACCTCAGAGGAAGAGGTGTCCTTCCATGATTCAAAGCTGACCCCTCCCTGTCTCTCTTTTTTTTTAAAATAAATTTATTTATTTTAATTTTTATTTATTTATTTTTGGCTGCGTTGGGTCTTCGTTGCTGCGCGCGGGCTTTCTCTAGTTGCGGCGAGCAGGGACTACTCTTGTTGTGGTGCGCGGGCTTCTCATTGCGGTGGCTTCTCTTGTTGCGGAGCACGGGCTCTAGGCACGTGGGCTTCAGTAGTTGTGGCTCATGGGCTCAGTAGTTGTGCACGGGCTCAGTAGTTGTGGCGCACAGGCTTAGTTGCTCCGTGGCATGTGGGATCTTCCCGGACCAGGGCTCGAACCCATGTCCCCTGCATTGACAGGCGGATTCTTATACCACTACGCCACCAGGGAAGCCCCCCTCCCTGTCTCTCCATTCTGTGACCTCACAACTTTTCAGGCTCCCCAGTGCCCATCTCTCTCCACATCCCCTTCCTGATGTCTTCTCTTCATCTCGTAAAGGTTCTCCTAACAAGGTTCTCCTTCTCTGGAAACAAACCCTCCTCAGTTCTGAGGTCCGCCTCTTGCTATCTGTGCATATCTCTCCTCAGCTGAGCTTCCTAAATGTTGCTTCTGCTCTCTGGCTCCAGACCAATCTCTAACCCACTCAGTCTGGCTTCTGTTCCCACCATGCCACCAAACTGTCTCCTGATGACACTGTCCTCTGTCTTTTTCTCAGCATTCTTTCTTTTCCTTGCAGTACTGGACAGTATTGGGCACTCCCATCTGCAGCAGAATCACTAGAGTGCTTGCTAAAATGGGAGATGTTTAGCATAGTGGGATTATAATTTGATATATTAACCAATGTGGCCTTTCCTTCCTCCTTCCCACATTAAAATTAGAGCATGAGGCTGAAGCATCAGGGTTTATCACCTTGAGGAGGCTGACACAGCTGAATGTAGGAATCAGAGTCCAATTCTTTTGTTGCTAGGGGAACTTTAGCAATTCATAGCAGAGATTATGGTCTTGAAAGACATGACTTTTGTACTGCAATCCAGGTCTTCAAACTGGGGTACATGAAGTCTTTCCAAGGGAAATTCAGACATTCATAGTTTTAAGGGAATCAGTTTCCAGATCCTCAACTTTTTCCTAAAATTGATCTGAGAATACACCTATGGTGGAGATTTCATTCTAGCTCCCTTTTCCCATCTTCCCTTTCAAAATTATCTGTCAAACATTTTACATACACACACACAGAGCAAACTTTAACCATCCCAAATCTTCCCAGGATGCACTTCCCCGGATGCCACATAAGGGTATAAACTGGTGACAGTGAAGTGTCGGCAAAGACTCCTTTCATCAAGACACCAATATCCAAAGAAGGGTTTATTGTATTTTTCTGGCTTTTCTAGACAGTGTTTCTGCTAAGGTGTGAAATCTGGTGTTAGAAACTGGGGTATTTTGGTCCAAGTTGGGTTTTTCAGAAATGTTAAATAGCACAATGGTACGGTGACATATTTTTAAAAGTTTTATTGAGGTGTAATTCACATACTACAATTCACCCATTTAAAGTGTAGAATTCAATGGCTTTTATATATTCACAGAGTTGTACAATCATTGCCACAATCAATTTTAGAACATTTTCATTGCTCCAAAAAGAAACCTTGTACCCCTTACCTGTAACACTCCAACCCCCTCATTTTCCCAGCCCTAGGCAACCACTAACCTACTTTCTGTCTCTATGGATTAGCCTATTCTAGACATTTCATATAAAATACGACCTTTTTTCTAGCTCTCACTTAGCATAAGGTTTTCAAGGGTCATCCATGTTGTGGCATGTGCCAGTACTTCATTCCTTCTTACAGCTGAATACTATTCCATTGTGAGGTTATACCACATTTTATGTATCCGTTTATCAGTTAGTTGATGGACATTTGGGTTGTTTCCACTTCTTGGCTATAAGAGTAGTGCTCTATGAACATTTGTGTACAAGGTTTTGTGTTCACATATGTTTTCATTTCTCTTGGGTATATACATGGGAATAGAATTTTTAGATCAAATTTTAACTCTATGTTTAACCATTTGAGGAACTGCCAGACTGTTTCCCAGAGGAGCTGCATCATTTTACATTCCCACCTACAATGTATTAGGGTTCTAATTTTTTAGTGATTTTTTTTTTTTTTTTTGCGGTATGTGGGCCTCTCACTGTTGTGGCCTCTCCCGTTGTGGAGCACAGGCTCCGGGCGCACAGGCTCAGCGGCCATGGCTCACGGGCCCAGCCGTTCTGCGGCATGTGGGATCTTCCCGGACTGGGGCACGAACCCGTGTCCCCTGCATCGGCAGGCGGACTCTCAACCACTGCGCCACCAGGGAAGCCCTCACCAGCACTTTTTATTATCTGTCTTCCCAAATATAGTCATCCTAGTGGGAGAAAGTAACATCTCATTGTGGTTTTGATTTGTATTGCCCTGATGTCTAATGATGCTGGGTATCTTTTCAGGGGCTTATTTTTGATTACAGTTGTTTAATAACCTTGCCTCTTCTGTGCTCAACTGTTAGGAGAGAAAGTATTACTCTTGAGGAAGAGTTCTGTGAAGTCGAAACAAAGATAGCATGGCTCAGAAACATGACAGTTGTAGTGCATTATTTCATTCAGTCCACAGAATCATGACAAGTCTCTATGTATTATTTCATTCAGGCCACAGAATCATGACAAGTCTCTATGCCTTCCTACCTAGCCATCTATCTTAGAATATTTAAGATTTTAAAAAGTATGTTAGAAAATATCCACTACCAAGCATGTCCTCTCTGCATTTTCACCATTCTCAGTATTAAGAAAGCACTCCCATTCTCCTGGGTCCATTTGCATATTTGGTAGCATTTAAAGGATGACATAAAAAGTTCCACATTTACTTACTTTTTAAAAAAATTTTTTAAAAATTTATTATTTAATTAATTTATTTTGGGCTGCATTGGGTTTTCGTCGCTGTGCGCGGGCTTCTCATTGCGGTGGCTTCTCTTGTTGCAGGGCGGGCTCCAGGCACGCGGGCTTCAGTAGTTGTGGCTCATGGGCTCAATAATTGTGGCTCGCGGGCTCTACAGTGCGCTCAATAGTTGTGGCTTGCGGGCTCTACAGTGCAAGCTCTGTAGTTGTGGCACACGGGCTTAGTTGCTCCGTGGCATGTGGGATCTTTCCGGACCAGGGCTCGAACCCATGTCCCCTGCATTGGCAGGTGAATTCTTAACCACTGCACCACCAGGGAAGTCCCCCACGTTTACTTTCAAAAGAACAGTGTTACATCTTTGAGCAAAAGTAAATATATCAACTGTAAGTTAGAATGCTTATTGGGAATTCCTTGGCACTCCAGTGGTTAGGACTCCGCCCTTTCACTGCTGAGGGCCCGGGTTCAATCCCTGGTCGGTGAACTGAGATCCCTCAAGTGTGCAGCATGGCCAAAAAAATTACAATTAAAATTTAAAAAGTCAAAACAGTATTTGGGACTTCCCTAGTGGTCCAGTGGTTAAGACTCTGTGCTTCCACTGCCGGGGGCATGGGTCTGATCCCTGGTCGGGAAACTAAGATCCCACATGCCGTGCAGTGTGGCCAAAAATAAATTTAAAAAATTTTATTATTAGAATGCTTTGTTCAGACTTGTAAGAAACATTTAAAACCTTTTTTATTAGGGATATAACACACATAGAAAAGTGAATATACATAATTGTATAGCTTAACGAATTTCAATATCCATGTAACCACTATTGAGTTCAAGAAATAGAATATTGCCAATACCTCAAAAGTCTCCTATGTGGCCCCCTTCCTGATTATATCCCTTCTCTCCCCTCTGACCTTTATGATAATGCCTTCCTTGCTTTTCTATATAGTTTACCATCTAAGTAAGCCTTTCTAATAAACAGATTAGTTTAGCCTGTCCTTGAAGTTTACATAAGAGAATTGTACAGTGTGAATTATTTTGTGTCTGGCTTCTTTCAGTCAAATTGTTTTCACAGTTGATCCATGTTGTTATGTAGGTGTAGTTCTTCCCATCCCTCTTCTGTATAGTTTTCTGTCATATGAACGTATCCTTTCATTTATCCAGTTTCCTGTTGATGGACATCTGGGTTGTTTCCAGTTTGGACAATTACAGGCAATGCTATTCTTGTAAATGTATCTTGGTGCACGTGTACTCAAGTTCATCTGGGACATATACCTAGCAGTGGAATTGCTGTCTTCATTTCTAGATAATGCCAAACTATTTTGCAAAGTGATTGTGCCAATTTACATTGCCATCAGCAGTACATGAGAAGTCCTGTTGTTTCTACATGCTTGCCAGTACTTGGTATTGTCCAACTTTTATTATCGCCGATCAGATTATGAAGTATTATCTCCATGCAGTTTTAATTTGCATTCTCTTGATTGATAATTATAGGTTAAGCACCTTTTAATGTTTATTGGACATTTGGATTTCCTCTTTTGTGAAATCTTTGCTTTTTTCTATTTGGTTGACTATTTTCTCTTTTTGACTTGTTGGAATTCTTAATATATACTGGATATGAGTCCTTTACCAGTTTCAAATGTGGTAAATATCTTCTTCCACTCTGTGGCTTGCCCTTTCACTCATAATGGTATATTTTAATTTTAGTTAGTCTGATTTGTCTTTTCATTTTTAGTTACTGCTCGTGATACTTGAGGAAACCATTCTCTACCCAGAGGACACGAATATCCCATATGGATATATAATTGTCCCAGTACCAATTTTCCCACTTCTCTGCAGTGCCACCTTCGTTGTAAATCACATGTCCATACGTGGGTGGACATGCTTATGAGCTCTCTTATTCCATTAGTCTATCCGTCTGACCTTATGCCAATACCACAGCCTCCATTTCTATAGCTTTAACATATCCTATACAGTTTAGAATTCATTTGTCAAGATCCCCCCCAAAAAAACTTTTGGGATTTTGGTTGTGATTGCAATGAATTTACAGATCAATTTAGGAAATTTTCATATATTTAGAATATCAGTTTTTAAAATTCACGGACTTGGTATGTTTCCATTTTGGTGAGCCTTCTTTAATTCCTCTTAAAGTTTTATACTTTGTAGAGGTCTTACACAACTTTTGTTAGATTTATTCCTAGGTACTTGATGTTTTAAAATTAACAAATATTATTAAAATATATATAGTTATGTATATTATATTCTTTTAAAAATACATAGTATTCTTTTAAAAATCCATTTCCTCTTTTTATAGTCTATAGAAATACAGTTGATTTCTGTATATTCATTATGTATTTAGCAGATTGTAGGAGATGTGTAGATATTCTAGATGTGAGCCCTTTATCAGTTGTACATGTGGTAAATATCTTCTCTCCGCTCAATATGAATCACAGCTCTAAATGTAAAATGTAAAACTACAAAACTTCTGGAAGAAAACATGGACAAAATCTTTGTAACTGGGGGTTAAGCAAAGATTTCTTAAATATGACACCAAAAGCATGATCCATTTAAAAATTGGTAAATTGGACCTCATCAAAATGAAAAACTTTTGCTCTGGGAAAGGCACTGTTAAGGGGATGAAAAGACAAGCCACATATTGAAGAAAATATTTGCAAATCACCTATCTGGCAAAGGACTTGCATCCAGAATATAGAAAGAATTTGTAATAATTTATTTGGAGATATTTCCATAGTTTCCATATACACAGTTATATCATGTATAAATAATGACTTGGTTTTTTTTAAGGAAGTTCCCTCTATTCCAAGTTGCTAAAAGATTTTATTGTGATAGATGTTGAATTATCAAATATTTTTCTGAATCTATTGAAATGAGCATGTATTTTCCTTGTTTTAGGACAATTCACTTTTATTAATTTGTCAATGTAAAACCATCCATCCATTCATTCCTGGGATAAACCTAACTTGCCTATGACATATTACATATATATTTTTATATAAAATACAATATACATTTATATAATTATTAGCCTCAGTAATTATATAATTTCTTTAAAATATTACCAGATTCCATCCACTATATGTTCACTCAGGTTTTTATTTGTAAAGTTATCATATGGAGCTATTATAAACGGTATTTTCAATTTTTTAGTTTCTAATAATACACTGCTAGTACTATATAGAAATACAATTGATTTTTGTGTGTCGACCATATACCTTGCAACTTTGCTAAACTCACTTATTTTAGGAGTTTATTGGGTAGATTTCTTGAAATTTTCTATGTAGACAATCATGTCATCTACAAATAAGGACACACTTATTTCTTCCTCTCTAATCTGTATGCCTTTTATGTCTTTTTCTTGTCTTGCTGTGCTGGCTAGGACTTCCAGTACAATGTTGAATAGGAATGATGAGTGGGAACATCCTTGACTTATCCCTGATCCTAGGGGGAGAGCATTCAGTCTTTCACCATTAAATAGGTTTTTCATAGATGTCCTTTATCAGGCTGAGGAAGTTCTGCTCCATTCGTAGTTTGCTGAGATTTTATAAAAAATGAATGTTGAATTTTGTCAAATATTTTTTCTGTGTGAATTAATATAATTATGTGAGTTTTAGTCATTAGACTGTGAATGTGGTGGATTACAATGATTTATTTTGCAAATATTGAACCAGCTTTGCATCCTGGGATAAGCTACATTTTGTCATGATATATTGTTCTTTTTATATGTTGCTAGATTCAGTTTGCTAACATTCTGTAGGATTTTTGCATCTCTGTTCTTAGGAGATGTTGATCTACAGTTTTCTTTTCTTTTTTGGTACTACCTTTGTCTACTTTTGGCATCAGAGTAATGCTTGCCCCATAAAATGAGTTGGGAAGTGCTCCTTTTTCTCTCTCTCTCTTTTTAAAAACTTTTTATTGAAATATAGTTGATTTACGATATTGTGTATTTCTCTCTTTTTTCTTTCCCCTGGAGACATTGTGTAGAATTTGTCTTTTTTAAATATTTAGTTGAACTGGCCAGCAATGCCATCTGGTCTGGAGGTTTATTTTTATGAAAGGTTTTAAGCTACAAATTCAATTTCTTAGATAGTTATAGGACTATTTAGGGTATCTATGTCATCTTTGGTGAGTTTGAGTAGCTTATGGCTTTCAGGAATTTGTCCATTTCACTTAAATTGTCAAATTTATGTGCATGGAGTTGTTCATAATATTCTCTTATTATCCTTTTAATGTTTGCCAGGCCTTTCATTCTGTGACAGTGGTAGTTTATGTCCTCTATCTTTTCTTGCCAGTCTTGCGAGAGATTTATTGAATTTTTTCAAAGAGCCAGCTTTTAATTTCATTAATTTTCTATTTTTCAGTTTTCAGTTTTATGGGTTTATACTCTTATTATTTCTTTCTTTCTGCTTGCTTTGAGTTTATTTTGCTCTTCTTTTTCTAGTTTCTTAGGTGGAAACTTAGATTAGTTACTTGAGACCTCTCTTCTTTTCGAATATAAGCATTTAATACTATAAATTTCACTCTAAAAACTACATCCCACAAATTCTATATGTTGTATTTTCACTTATTCAGTTCAAAATATTTTCCAATTCCCCTTGAGACTTTGAGTTATTTAGAAGTGTGTTGTTTAATTTCCAAAGGTTTGCAATTTTCCTAATATCGCTCTGTTTGCGATATCTACATTAATTCCATTACAATCAGAGAACATACATTGTACTTTTTCCAACTATAATTGTGGATTTGTGTTTCTCCTTTCACTTCTGTCACTTTTTGCTTCATGTATTTTGAGATTGTTGTTGCTTTACATACGTATTTAGAATTGTAATGTTTTCTTGGTGAATTGATCCTTTTATCATTATGTAATATATGCCTTTATCCTTTGTAATTCTCCTTGCTTTGAGTCTACTTTGTCTGACATGAGTGTTTGCATGATATATCTTTTTTCATCATTTTATTTTGAATCTATCTATATTATTATATTTGAAGTGAGTTTCTTATAGGCAGAATACAATTGGTTCCTGTTCTGTTATTCGTTCTAACCACCTCTGGTTTTTTTTCCATTGGTGTGTTTAAAATACATTTAATGCAATTGATCGATACATTTGGATTTAGGTCTTTTTATTTTTTCCCCCTTTTCCCTCTTTCATTCATCTGCCTTCCTTTGGGTTATTTGAAAAATTTTTTAGTATCCCATCTTAATTTATTGTGTTTTGACTATATCTCTTTGTATAAAGGCTTTATGGTTGCTTTAGGGATTACAATGTACATACTGAACTTAGTAGTCTTTAAAATTTTTTTTTATTTTATATTGGAGTATGGTTGATTTATAATGCTGTGTTACTTTCAGGTGTACAGCAAAGTGATTCAGTTATACATATACATATATTTTATTCTTTTTCAGATTCTTTTCCCATTTAGGTTATTACATAATATTGAGTAGAGTTCCCTGTGCTATATAGTAGGTCCTTGTTGATTATCTGTTTTATATATAGTACTGTGTATATGTTAATCCCAAACTCCTTATTTATCCCTCCCTCCCACCTTTCCCAATAGTCTTTTTTAAATTAATACTTTCCTACTTCAAGTGGAATATAAAAACCTTACTGCCATATAGATCCTTTTACTTCCCTTCTTTATATTATAGTTGTCTTATATATTACACCTACAAACACTGAAAACCCCATCAGACACTGTTGTTTTTTTGCTTTCAAATATCAAGCATATTTTAAAAAACTCAAGAGAAAAATAATAATCTATTATATGTACCTAGATATTTATCATTTCTGTCACTCTTTCTTCATTCCTGATGTTTCAAGTTTCCTTTTGGTGTCATTTCCCTTTTCTCTGAAAAACTTTCATTAGCACTTCTTTTGGAACATGTCAGCTGGCCATGAATTCTCTTACTTTTCCTCCTGAGAATGACTTTATCTTTATGAAATCTTCATGAAATATTCACTGAAGGTGAAATATTCTCACTGGATATAAAATTCTAGCTTGATAGTTATTTTTTCCAAAAATGTTGTGCCACTTCCTCTGGCCTTCATGGTTTCTGATGAGAATTCAACATTCATTCAAATCATTGTTCCCTTTTCAGTAATGTGTTATTTTTGTCTGGCTGCTTTCAAGATTTTTTATTTTCTTTAGCTTTCAGCTGTTTTATCATGAGTCTAGATATAAATTTCTTTGGCTTTATTTTGTTTGGGATTCACTGAGCTTTTTGAATCTGTAGATTTATGTCTTTGCCAAATTTGGTGAGTTTTCAGCTCTTATTATTTCAAATATTTTTTCCAGCTCTGCACCCTTTCTCTTTCTAGGAGTCTGATGGAACGAATGTTGGACTTTTTGTTGTGGTTCCACAAGTCCCTGGGGCTCTTGTTAGCTTTTTTCTTTTTTTCCCTCACTGTTCAGACTAATATCTACTGATCAATCTTCATGTTCAATAACTCTTACCTCTGTCATCTCCATTTTGTTTTGGAGTCTATCCAGTGAGTTTTTAAGTTTGTTTTTAAAATCTTCCAGTTCAAACATTTCCATTTTGTTATTCTTTATATTTTCCATTTCTTTACTGAAACTTTCTAGTTTTCCATTTGTTCCAAGGGTGTTTACAGTTATTTGTTACAGCATTTTTATAATAGCTGATGTAAAGATTTTGTCAGATAATGACAATATCTAAGTCATCTTGGCATTGACATGTGTTGATTGACTTTTTATTTGTGAGTTGAGATTTTCCTGGTTATTCTTATGCCAAGTAATTCTAGATTGTATCATAAATATTTTGAATACCATGACATGAGACTTGAGTCTTATTTAAATCCTATGAAGAATGTTGATGTTTTTGTATTAGTATGCAATTGACCTAATTAGTTTCAGGACATAAGTTCCAACTGACCTGTTGTGAGCTGTGGTTAGGATTTCATTTCAATCTTCAAGGATTTTGCAGTGGTATTTGGATCTGTCCCATGTTTGCACAACCCAGTGGCCAGTCTGGGACCTGGATGATGGTAAATTCAGTTCTGTAAGTCTTTTATATGCCGACTAAGACCAGATCAACCAAACTACAGGTAAGGGCTGAGCCCAGGAATTTGTAAACAATTTTTTATGGTGTCACTCTCCCAAGCTCCTCACTCTCTATGATCTCCCTTGTACTCTTCAGTTCCCCAGGGTTACTCTTTTTGATTCGCCAGCCAGAGTAAAGTAAAAGCTAGAGCTTTACTTAGCCCACTCTGCCATGCATTTTCATAGCTGTGCCTATGTCTGCAGTCAAGTGGCAGAGGACCAGAGGATAAAAAATGGTGAGCTCGTTGCCAGTTCAGAGCTCCATATTTCGGTCTTCCCCAATTTGCCAGAGTCCTTTTCAGAGTCCTCAGATAGCTTCTGCTCCATTTATTCTGGCTAGGTTTTATAGCTGCATTCAGTGGGAAAGACCAAGAGGGATGTGCTTACTCCATCCTACTCCCACTCAGGGTCTTTTCAACTATATTCATGAATGACTTCGCCTATAATTTTCCTTTCTCTTACTGTCTTTGTTGGGTTTTGTATCAAGATTATGCTTCCCATAAAACGAGTTAAGAAGTGTATTCTCCTTTTTAAAATTCTCTGGAAGAATTTGTGAAGACTGGAATTTTCACTAATGAAGCCAAATGAAATTTTCTTTGAAGTGTTTTATTAAGATGTTTTTACTAGTTATAGGAATATTCAGTTCTATTTCTCCTCGTGTTATTTTTAAGTTGTATTTTCTAGGAATTTCTCTATTTCATTTACATTTTCAAATTTATTAACATACAATTGTCTGTATATACTTTTATGATCTTTATAATGTCTTTAGACTCTTCAGTGATCCTATTTTTATTCCTGATTTGAATTTTTAAAAAACTTTTGTCAGTCTCACATAGGTACCTTTATGACCTTGGATAGCCAGTAGTTTCTTAGATATTACCAAAAACATAAAGAACCATCATAAAAATTAAAAACTTTTGTGCCTCAAAGGACACCATCAAGAAAGTGAAAAGACACAAATGGAAAAAATATTTGAAAAGCACATATATGACAAGGAACCTGTATTAGAATATATAAGGAAGTCTTACAACTCAGTAATAAAAGGGAAAAAAAGCAATTTAAAGATGGGCAAAGGATCTGAATACGTTTCCTCAAAGAAGATACACACATAGCCAACATGCACATGAAAAGATGCTCAATATCATTAGCCATCAGTGAAATACAAATCAAAACCACAATGAGATGCCACTTCATACCCACTAGGATGGTTATAATAACTTAAAAAAAAAACAGATAAGAAATATTAGTGAGAATGTGGAAAAACTGGAACCCTCAGACAATGTTGGTGGGAATGTAAAATAGTACAACCACTTTGGAAAACAGTCTGGCAATTTCTCAAATGATTAAACATGCAGTTATCATATGACCCAGTAATATATATACTGGGTATACATACCCATTAATTTCATTCCTAGGTATACATACTCAAGAGAAATAAAAACATGTATGCACACAAAAACTTGTACATGAATGTTCATAGCAGTATCATACATAATAGTTAAGAAGTGGAAATAACCCAAATGCTCCACGCATAAATAAATAAATGTAGTATATCCATATAGTGGAATACTATTAAGCCATAAAAAGGCATGAAGTACTCACACATGCTATAACATGGATGAACCTTGAAAACATTATGCTAAATGAAAGAAGCCAGTCACAAAAGACCACATGTTGTATAATTCCATTTTTATGAAATGTCCACAATAGGCAACTCTACAGAGACAGAAAATAGAAAATTAGTTGTTGCCTAGAGCTGGGGGATTTGAGAGTAGTGAGAAGTGGAGACTGAAAGTACAAAGTTTCTTTTGGGGGGTAATAAAAAGGTTCTAAAATTGATAGTAGTGATATATGCACAGTTCTGTGACTATACTAAAAGCCACTGAATTGTATACTTTAAATGGGTTAATTGTATGGTATGTGAATTTTACCTCAATAAAGTTATTAAAAAGATACCATGCCTCTGTCTTGGTCATTCTTTCTTTCTTGGATTACTCACTCTGGGGGATGTCAACTTCTGTGTCATGAGCAAACTTTTGGAGAGGCCCATGTGGCAAGGAACTGACACTTCCTGACAACAGCCATGTGAGACAACCTCATGAGAGATGCCCCTCAGATTCCTGACCCTCAAAAACTATGTGAAATAATAAATGTTTGTTATTTTAAGGTACTAAATTCTAATTACACAATAGATAATACAAGCCCATCAAGATCTTTAAGACATGAAGTTCTAATAAAATTTTACTTTTTATATTTAGTAATTATTTATAAAATTTTCTGGTATATTTTGTTGCTTTGGTTAAATGTATACTACTAATAATGATGTCAATGCAAAACAAAATTTTAACATTCAGAGCCTTATGGTCATAGGATATTTTAAAATTAATTATATTACATATTTTTGTTACCAGGAAGTATGATAGGGGCAAGTGTTGGAATGGTAGTATGTATTATGGAGAAAAAGTAAGAATCTGAAATTTAATATTAATGAAAAGCTTTATCATTTTTTAATGGATTATGGTGAGTATCAAATCACTATGGTATTTAGATGCTACCAGATACATTTAAAAGAGCAATGCAACGATTTTATTTGAAAGGATCACTATTACAAGATATGAGAAATTATATCCCTTACAACTAATTAAGTTATGAAAAAAATTAGATGTCAATTTTAAAATGCACAAGAGGCATGTAGATTTTAAACAGTTCTTTTAGGGAGCGTTTTTGGTTTTTTTTCTTTTTATCTTGTTTGGAGTTCATGGTGATTCTCTTAAATCTGTGGTTTGATTTCCTTTACCAATTTTGGGAAATTCTTAGCCATTTTCTCTTCCAACATTGCTCCATTCTTTCTCTACTCTCCTTGCTGAATTTTTTTTAAATTAATTAATTTAGTTATTTATTTTTGGCTGTGTTGGGTCTTCGTTGCTGCGTGTGGGCTTTCTCTAGTTGTAGTGAGCGGGGGGCTACTCTTTGTTGTGGTGCGTGGGCTTCTCATTGTGGTGGCTTCTCTTGTTGTGGAGCACAGGCTCTAGGCGTGTGGGCTTCAGTGGGCGTGGCATGCGGGCTCAGTAATTGTGGTTCACGGGCTCTAGAGCACAGGCTCAGTAGTTGTGGCGCACGGGCTTAGTTGCTCTGCGGCATGTGGGATCTTCCCAGACCAGAGCTTGAACCTGTGTCCCATGCATTGGCAGGCAGATTCTTAACCACTGCACCACCAGGGAAGTCCTCTCCTTGTTAAAATTACATTATAAAACCTGTCCCTCATATCCCATGTTTTTTATGCTCTTTTCTGTGGTTTTCATCCTTTTGATTCTGTTTCTGCTTGGATATTTTTCTGCTCTGTCTTCTGGTTCACTAATTCTCTTTTCAGCTATGTCTAATCCACTATTAAACCTCTCCATTGAACTCTTAATATCAGATACTGTAAATTTTAGTTCTCAAAATTTTGAACTGCTGAAATTCTCATTATTTTAATTCCTTGAAGTCTTTAATCATAGCTAGTTTAAAGTCTAGGTCTGATAACTCCATTATCTGAATCCTCTGGAATTTCTATCGTATGCCTGTCCTTGAAAATATTTCTGAACATGTTTTGTCTTTTCGTGCTTATTTATTTTTGGATGAAATTTTCTTCTGTCAGAGAGAATTTACTCTTGCTTTTGGCAGGCAGCTCTAAGGTAAGGGCACTAGAAAGCCTGGATCGATTTTATTCAGTCAAGACCTTTTCCCCCTTTATTCCTAGTAGGTAGCCCTTTGGGGTCCCAACAAAAAGCCTGGTACATTTATCAGGGCCCCTTCTTCTTGGTAGGCCCTCAACTATTCAGCTTCTCAGCCTCTGCTTTTACAACTAACAGTCTCCTTGAGAGGAAAAATGGCTCCAAATGTTAGGCTCACTTTTCTTGGTTTCCCTTCCCTTCTAGAACTTTGGCCCACAATTCCTCACTGCTTTGGTAGTCCTCTGATGCCTTCAAAGAGATTTTTAAAACTTTTTGCCCAGATCTTCTAGCTGTTTTCAGCAGAAGAGTTGGCCCAGAACAACTTGCCCACCATTGCTGGAATTAGATCCTCCTCTCTCCTGAACTTCAGACTTAGATTTCCAATATCCTTTGGAATGTTTCCTGAATATCCCACAGGTCCCTCATGCTCAATATGTCCACACTGAACTCTTCATTTGCCTCATCTCCTTCCATTCCACACAACCGGCTTTTCCTGTTGTGGCTATTTCTGTTCATGGTTTCACAAGCTATAAAAGTTATCTGTGAATCTCCTTTCTCTCTCTGTGCCTCCTCTCTCTGCTATTACTTACAAGTATTATATTATGTATATTACCTCCATTATTTTCCTTCCACCTGAGCCCACTGCTGTTTCCTAGAATATCATCCTTGGCCCCCTGCATCTCCCTCCTGAACCCCTGCAGCAGTCTTTCCTAACTGTCCTCCCTGTTTTTAGAACCCTCTGCCATGCTAACTGCCTGAGCTGCCAGAAGATTCTTCCAGAACAGGGTTCTGACAGAGTCATTGGCCAGGTAAGATCCGTCAAAGGCTCCCCACAGCTTCTGCAAATGTAGTAATAATCCTCACCTGGGCTCTCAAGTGCTCCATGATTTGACTCCAACACACTTTCTTCAGCTGTATCCATTTACTTTCCTGATCTTCCATCACCTAGCCAAATCACTTCCCAGAGCACAGCCTGCCTTTCTTCCTCTCCATCATATATATCTCACAACCCTTCTCCTTTGAGATCCATCTCAAATGCCACTCCATTCCAGCAACAAATGTTTATTGAACACTTGCTATGTGCCAGGTATAATGCTAGACCCTAAGAATACAAAGATAAGTAAGGCATACATGGCCCCTGCCCTCACCCCAGCAGATCTACCTTCAATTATTCCTCTAGTAAGCCCTTCAGGCCCAGCCAAACTAATTTACTCTCTGTCCCCCAAACATGCCAAGCTATGAGAGATAGACACTGCACTTATCTCCCGTATGAAACTTTTCTAGGACTTCTCAACCAAATATGACTTGCCTCCCTTCCGTCTTTTCAGTTCTTGCTTGCTCACCACTGCCCTCTCCACACCCATACCACATCACCATTTGCACCTATCTTAGAGTAATTTGTGTGCATTTCTTACCACCCTTCTTCTGGATCAGATACTTTTTGGCTTTAGAGAGTAGGGTCTGTGTCTTAACCTCTCAACCAAGACCCATCAGACGTCACTGTGTGGCCCTTGGTCTGGCTCTGGCAGAGTGCTGAGGAAAGACCCTGCACAGTCCAATCTCTGCCTCTCCCTAGAACCAAGGGTTCTTCCCAGCTGTGTCACCCAGTACTTCCCTCTCCCCATCTCTCCCACTCCAGCCAGGAGCTCCCCTCCTTGTGTATACTTCTAGCCACCTTCTGGATATCACCTAAATCATCTTCTCTGTCTCCTGGCAATTACTGGAACTCCCCCAGAGAGCATAAACTAGTGGCTTTGGTGATTTCAGGTATGATTTATGATCTCATCCTTTCCCCCTGCAACTCTCCCAGTCCCTACCTCTTGTGGTAGGTAGGGACTTCCCATCAGTGCTCCCCAGATCATCGAAGTCCACATCACTGCCCTGCCTGGACCTTCATCATGCCATTCCTCAACTTCTTTCCCACAGCCTCTGTTCCCATCCATCCTGCACCCAGGGATCAGATTAACCTCCTAAGCAGCACTTTGATCAAAGCATTCCTTTTTCTGGAACCTTCCATAATTTCCTATTGCTAATAAGCCTCTTTAGCATGGACTGCATTCAAGACCCCAGCATATGTCTCCATATTTACCTTCAATTATTCCTCTACTTAAGCCCTTCAGGCCCAGCCAAACTAATTTACTCTCTGTCCCCCAGACATGCCAAGCTATGAAACCTTGCACAATTGTAACATTAGGGCGCCAGGAGTAACTCTTCTAAACCTTACCCAAATATCATAACTGAACTCCAAGCCACCTCCCCTGTGAAGTCATCCCTAAACGACGAGCTGATTTCCTCAATTTTGAGTGAATAAACACTTGCTGATTTTGCATGATGAGAGATGGTGCCCCCTCTAGCAAGTGACTCTCAGGACAGCTTCCCCAGAGTTAATGCGCTTGCCCCCGAGAGAATGCTCTCTGTCCCTCAGCTACTACTGCTGTGAGCAACCAAAAGTTGTCTTCCTTGGGCCCTCTCAGGGTAGTCCCCGTCCCTTATCCTCCTAACAGGGGCAGGATATATTGTTTCAAAGAGAAGAGGAATGTGAAACTACTTCATGCATTGTTGCCAATTTCTGTTAGGGATGAGTCCATTTATGTTAGGGATGAGCATTAAAACAAAAACAGGGGGGAAACTGAGTCAGGTGCAGGCCCTAAAATTTTAAATTTCTTAAATGATTTTCTTCAAAACTTTCCTACACTTCATACTTTAAACGACTTTAAAGGTAAATACATGCTTTAAGGAAGCAATTACCCTTTTGTGTCAACAAAGATTAGTGTATATTTTTAGGACCCACTTTCTTGTCCCTTGCTGACTACCTCTGGAGGCAACTTTGACCTCTGGCTGGTTCTTTTGGTTTGTTTCTGTTTTCGACTTTTTAGGGTGGTGGTGGTGAAGGAGAAAGGTCCTTCTTTTGGCCAGTGGATAAGCCCCTCCTCAACATGAGCACGAGAAACTGGAATCACTGCATTATCCTCCCTAGGGTGTAGACAAAATTAACTAGCCATGTTATTAACATGTCCCTGATTTAAAAGAAATACTGACAGCACTTTGTTTTCTAAGCAAGTTCCTGCTGTCCTTAGGTGGGAAGGGTGCGCACATATAAGATGTTGTGGCTAGTACCATTCGGGATTGCCCAGGAGACCAGGGTTTCCTCTTGGCCACTGACTCCCTGTGGGACTGACCCCTCATGGGGGCCTCAGCTTCCCTACGAACCCGATGATCCTTAAGGAATTTTTCAGCCCTAGAAACTTCTGTCGAGCTCTGAAAAGAGTACTGGCTGCAAAAGGGCTTTGTATAAGGAGATATATTCGCCTTTTTATAACAATACTATAGGGGAGAAATGTCAGAGTGTATTTGAATTGATTACATTTAAGTCAGGCGGCTCTAGGGGAGAAAACAACCCAGACTGGGTCAATGGGTTAACAAAAATTTTTTTAGAAAGCCAGTACACAGCCGTAAAAGGAGTCAGTTTTCCCAGTAATCCTGGGAGGGAGATAGTGCAGTATTCTTGTTCCCAGTTTACAAATGAGGAAACTGAGATTCAGAAAGCCTAAGTGGCTTGACTCTTCTGCAATCGGCCAATCATCGCCGCCCTAACTTCACCTCACTTCCCGGTTCAGAGTCCTCTGTGAGGTGGCGGTCCCGGGTCGGTCCAGCCACAAAGGCGGGTCAGGCAAAGCTACTTTAAGTCACGCAGCACTTCCGCCTGCCGGGGGCCGGCCGTCCTCGGCACCCTCCTCGCAGGTGTTTCCCGAGTCACGAGCTTCACTCGGGGGCCCAACCCTCCTCCGGCTGATTGGTTAGCTCTTGAACCACTTCTGTCCTCTGATTGGTTATTACCTTTTCGGCTCTCCAACAGAGCCCAGACCGACCGGATATTGGGGCAGGGTTTCCGCTTCCGTCTTCTCCCTCCTCCCGCTTGATATCCGTCGCCACCACAGCGGCCGCTGCCGGGCGCGGAGTTGGCTGGTCGGTTGGTGTGTCTCTCAACGTCGGTGACCGTGCTGTTGAACTGCCCGCCATGGCTGAGTTAGATCCATTCGGCGCCCACGCTAGCGGCCCCGCGCTGGGGAACGGAGTGGCCGGCGAAGAGGACCCTGCCGCGGCCTTTTTGGCGCAGCAGGAGAGCGAGATTGCGGGCATAGAGAACGACGAGGCCTTCGCTATCCTGGACGGCGGCGCCCACGGGCCCCAGCCGCACGGCGAGCCGCCGGGGGGTCCGGGTGAGTGCGGGCGCGTTCGGGGCGGGAGCACTTGTCCGGAAACTCGGCCCGGAGCGGGTCTGAGAAGCTCCGTGTAAGTCTTGTACCTCGCTGAGCGAGAGGTGAAGCAAAAAGGAAACGGGACCCCGGCTCAGTCATGCAGAAACGCAGGCTCGGCAAGCCTGGTCCGTTCTGTGAATGTGTTTGAGCGCTCCCGGGCACGGGCGGGGGAAAAAGTCAAGAAAATAGGATAAGCTGAGGAGCCCGAAGAAGCCCGTTCAATGCAGGTATCTTTCATTGAGCATTTGCTGTGCCTTGAGCCTGGCCTCAGAGGCACAGCCGCATTGGCGCACTTTGGCCAGACTTACAGGCCAGTCTGAGCCTAACACAGACCAGTTAGTAGGAAGGAAGGCCGGGAAAAAAAAAAAAAGAATCGTGGTATCGTTTTCGAGACAGAAACGAAAATGGCAATGCAGTTCAGTGTTTCAGCACTTAAGGTGTACAGAATGTTGGGGTGGGGGAAGGAGGAATGAATAGGGAACGCGAGAAAGATGGTTTAGCCCTGGAGAAACTGTGGCCAAAGAGGGCAAGAGTTTTACCGCTTGTGGAAGGTATCACTGCTAGGACTTCTGGAGCTCTCCTTCCTCTGGGAAGAGCTTTGGTAGGCAGTGTTGCCTAAGCAGAACCTGAGATTAGCCTGGATCGGTCTTCCATGAGGTGAAGGAAAAAAGTAGTGTGGCCTTTCCCCAGCCAAGCTCCAGCAAAAAAGAGAAAGCGAGCACGTGGCAGGCTGCCAGTCTGACTTCTGAATGCCTTACCTGTGTGCAGTGCTTTGGATTGTGGCGGTAGGAGGAAAGGATGAGTCTAAGAGACCTTTTTAATCGTATAGGGAAGTAGGAAATGAGCTAGAAGAAACGGGACGCGGCTTTTCATTTCTTTAAAAAACTTTCCAGCTAAGGGAGAACAAGGTACAGGTGGGACAGATAGAGGTGTTTATGCTACCCTAAACTCAGACCTTAAGGGGCCAGGCAGGTAACATAAATGAGAGAAACATGCGGGCTGTGAGGTAATAAGGAGTATTGGAGACTGCGGCTTTGGTGCACTAGAGTAGTGAGTGGTCTTCGTAAAACCGTTCGGACTCCGAAATCTCAAGTCTTCAGCCAAGCAGAACCTATTTGGGGAGTGGGGGTGGGGAGACCGCTAGTTTGCAGCCTGAATTTTTATACTACATCATGCTGCCTCCTGAGCAAATCAGTTGCCCAATAAGAATCTACAGGAGAATGGGTAGTATACCTGAAAATGCAATTTATAGCAAGCAGGTTGGGCTGAACTAGGCTGTGGCCGGAAAATGAATTTGGCTTTAGGTGATTAGGGTTTCTTTGTTGTTGTCGGGAGGTCTTCAGCATTTGCCTGAGAATGGTAATATTTTTAGATTCTTCGTTTATCTCACTCATTGAATAGAAGGAGAAAACTGAGTCCTGCAGAGAAACGACTTGCTTAAGAAAAAAGGGCAAGTTAATAGCTGAGCGCCAAGTCCCCCCACCTTAGACTGTGCCATAGTCTGTTGCAGTTGTTTAAGCAGGGGTGGCGTGGGATAAGAGATTGTCATTTCTGAAAGGCAGTTGTGGTTGCCCTGGGGAGGACAGTTGAGGGTATCAGGACTCATAGAAGACTGTCCTGATTGAAGGACAGTGTTGACTCTTGCTCACTGTTGTATCCCTGGTGTCTAGCAGGGTGTCCGGCACACAGTAGGTACAAAGGAATGTGCAAAAATGTCAGGTACAGGGGTCCTGTATAGAACCAGCAGATCTTGGTGATGGGAGGGGTAAAAGGGAAAGAATAGAGCTGGACACACAGATCCCTTCTGCATCAAGCTTTCAGCAAAGGGAAGGAAGGGATAATTGCTGACTTAGTTCCTAGGAAGGACTTTCTTAGTGAACTAAGCATTTAGTGACTTAAAGCCAGATCTCTGACAGTGTAGTTGAGGTTGGTAATAGTGCAGTGGTCAGAAAAAAAATAGTGCAATGCTCAGCACTTCCTTTGAGGATTAGAGCACTAGTTGGACACTTTATCTTCTTTCTTTTTCTCTTTTCTTCTCTCTCTCTAGGGGTTAAGATTCTGTGCTGTCCTAGACTGCTTGAATGTGAGTTTAGCTTTGTGGTCTCAGACAACTTACATACCCATCGCTGCCACTGCCCTGCCTCAGTTTTCTTCTCTGTAAAAGGTGCGGATACTCACCACACAGGATTGCTAGGATTATATTGGAGAGCACCCATAAAGTGCTTACACACAGAACCTGGTATGTTATGACTACACACAGTCCCTGCCTATTATTACTTGGGAGTGAGGTGAGAAAGGTGTTACAAAGCCTATAGGCTTTGGGGTGTGCTGAAGACACAGCTTTTACGAGGGAGCTCTGTATCTGATGTGTTACCGTACAGAGATATATAGGCAGGAGAGAGGAGAGAGGAACATACCTAAACTCTCCCAGCCTTGGGGAAGACTCCCATGGAGGAGGGGCTAGGCCTGAGCCTTGGATGGCGCCCTCAGTTGTTAGGACATCCGGAGAAGAACATTAGTTTAGAGGTGGGAGGTAACCAGCTGAGTGAAGTGGCTTGGGGATACTGAGTAAGAACAAACGGTCAGGAAAGAGGCAGCTCGAGTCTAGAGCCGAGGAAAAGCCCTCAATCATGAGGGCTGAGGATGGAGGAGGCTAAGAGAGGTGATTAAGGAGCTACTGAGAGAGTATGGCAGTGAGGCACTCATCAAAGGAAGAGAGGTACATAAAGGAAAGCTTTCTGGAGGTGGAGAGTAATTTTCTTGGTAGCAGAGGGAAGTTCGGGGAAATTGCATGCATGATCCTTAGTGATACTGCACATTTGCTGTGCCCCAGGTTCTCTGTGTACTTTCAGATCCATGCAGTAACTGCAGGCAGAGTGGTAGTGTCATCCTGTTTCAGGTGAGAACTGATGGTTGTGGAAGTTAAGCCAGGTTCCTAAAGTGGCAAGCTAATGCATGACTCCACAGGAATTCAGACCCAGGTCTGCTTGACTTCCATTGGTTGGGGAACATGGGAAGTTGAAGGTGGGTTTGGGATAAAGAGTCTTTCATCTCTGGAAACTTACTCTGGCCCTTGTTTGTGTCTGGAGTTCTAGAGATGCCCTAGAAAGTTTCCTTCTGGGGCATCAAGTTGGTTAGCTTAGTTGTCCTAATAAATCAAGGCCCTGCGTGGCCTTTCTTCTACATGTTTCTATAGCAACAGATGATCCTTTGATTTGAGCCAGTTGAATGTCAGTACAGTAGTACAGTAACTAATAAAAGCTCAAAGCACTTGCCAGTGAGTCTGGATGAGTCTTCAGACCTAAAGGACAGGCAACATGCGACTTAGAAAGAGCTATGGGATGAGAATTGCTTCTGATGTTGTGTCTGGGGTAGTGACCAAGGTCTCTCCTACTGACAGTGGCCCTGGGTTGAAATAAATATTAACTGGATAGTTGGTGTGTTAGTTGTAATATATTAACCAAAACGTAGGCCTGGCCAGACTAGCCATTGTAGGCCCGAAGATTTAAAATTATCTCACTTTTTAAAATAGTATTTACTTACTTATTTATGGCTGCGTTGGGTCTTCGTTGCTGCACATGGGCTTTCTCTAGTTGTGGTGAGCAGGGGCTACTCTTTGTTGCGGTGCACAGGCTTCTTATTGTGGTGGCTTCTCTTGTTGTGGAGCATGGGCTCTAGGCATGCGGGCTTCAGCAGTTGTGGCTCTCGGGCTCTAGAGCGCAGGCTCAGTAGTTGTGGCACATGGGCTTAGTTGCTCCGCAGCATGTGGGATCTTCCCGGACCAGGGCTCGAACCCGTGTCCCGTATCTCACTTTTTAAATTTTACTCAAAAAAAATAAATTCCAGGTGGATTAAAGAGAGGCTTTTTTTTTCTTTTTTAAGTACCAGAAGAAAAGTGAATGTTTATCTTAGAGTAGGAAAGGCCTTCATCATAAATGCAGACAGAGAAATCATAAAGGAAAAAAAACCTGATAGTGTCTCATACAAGTTAAGTAGTTCTAGGCATTAACTATTGTAAACCATACAAAAAGATAATGGGGAAAATATTTGCAATGTGAGAAAACAAATAATACAGAAAGAATACTTAGAAATCAAAAGATTGCAGAAAAATGGGCAAAACTCAGGCAGTTTAGTAAAGAAGAAAATCAAATGTCAGGTGATCACCTCACAGAAGACTGGCACAACAAAGCCACCTGAAGGTTTTTTTTCCTGCTATCAGATTAGCAAAAATTTTAAAACACGCTAAAACTCAGTCTCTAGTAGCAATGAAGGTCTGAAAAATGGGGCACTCGTGGCGATGCTGGAAATACAAATGGTGGACCAAAGGGAGCAAATGTCTGGTGTTTAGAGGTCTTTAGAATATATATTCTGTGATCCATCAGTTCTATGTCAAGAAATTTATTGCTGAGGAAGGATTGAATATGCCCCCTGCAAATACTTTTATTAGTTTTTTGCTAAATTTACATTTTCAAAACTTGATAGAATATTTTAAAAATGATAGGGATAGGTGGCACAGAAACAGCTTAAAGTAGAAAAAAGCCACTAACAAAAACTACAAGAAACTCATTTTTGTACTTTTATAAATAAAGCATAGGAGTAAAACAAGTAAGGAAATTAAGAAAAGTACGAGAAATATGTTGAAATGATTGATAGATAACCAGCAAGTGAAACATGGATCAGAGCTGTGATGGGTTGGTAAGTGCTTAGATCCTGTGGTTTGTCTTCATGCCTCAGGTTATCTGATGATCCTTCCTCTGACTTCTTGCTTGCCCAGGTATTGCACCACTTTTTAAATGCTGATTATCTCATGATACATGCATTTAATGTTTTTCTTATATATCTTAAACATAAAAAATAAATTTAAGAGTGAAAATACTGTCATTAGTTATCTGCCCCTTCAAGAACACCTTACTTACCTCTCAAGGAACCAACCCTACATGTATTTTAAGGTCGTTTGTGAAGTGCTGATACATACAGATTTGTTGTGAGGATTAAACTTAATGTATAGAAAGTGTTTAACATTGTGCCTGGCACATTGGAAGCAGTAAGTAGTAGGTGTTTTCATACTAAAAAAGTTGAGAATTTAATGATATATATGAATGGATTACTAAAAAGCATCTGTTATAGGAGTCATTTTGCGGGAAGAAATTTTATGTGTATGCATTAGATAAAGTAAAAAAATAGAAACCAATAGGCTGAGTAATGAAATTATGTGGCATTTTCTTCTGTCTCCATTTTCCTTTTTTTTAAAACAATGTTTTGGTATCAGGGAGGCATGCTGGGGAAATGAAAGTTTTCAGTACTCCCAAAGCTAAGAGGAGGGTAGTTGGGAGAAGCAAGAGAACGAGGTTGATTTGGAAAATAGGCGGTTCAAGTTGGGTTTAATTAGTTAGGAACCAAGAAAACTGGAGTGGTTTGATGAAATCTTTGCCTGTTCAAAGGAAAGAATGCGACTGAGAGCACCCTGCCTCTGGCTTCTAGGAAAACCTCTGATGTTTCTGAGGGCCTTGTGATGGTGGCCCACACTAGCTGCTCTGCATTCCTTTCACTACTTGGGTTCTTATATCTTTTAGGTTCATCTCTTTTCTCCTCTTCCCTCTCCCATCCCATGCAATAACATGGTCATCATAGTTTGAAAACAATTGGACAAAATACTGTAAGTCCTACATAGTAGGCAGTAAATACGGGTCAGCCAACAGATAGAGAATACGTAGAATATGTAGGTGGACGCTGCATTTTTATGGTGCCTGTATTGAAGCTTTTAAGGGGAGGCAGAGCAGCCACTCCAAAGGGCTGGTGTGCAGCCTGGTACAGGCTGTATCAGTGGCGGCTGTTGGGTCAGGGCATGGGTTAGAAACACATGCTTATTGGGCCAGTCAGGTAACTGAATTAGTGACACACAGAATGGGTTAAAAAAAAAAAAAATGGGGCTAGTGGGGACTGGCAAATTGTCCAGAGCATGCTGCACGTAAAGCCTGCCTTCATTTAGGAATGCAGGCCCAGTGTTGCCAGATCTTCTGTCTGCACACCCACACACACACACTGGGAATCCTGATTTTGTGAAATTTCCTGATTTAGTGCTTTGTATTTTAAATAAAATATGTTCAGCCTGTGGACCACCATTTTGAACTGTATGGATTGATAATCTCTGAGTCTTAGACATTTTTCATATTTCTGAGATGGACTTTCTCATTTAGCTCATGAACAATTAATTGTGCCAATAAGATCAGATTGTATACAATTTGAGTTTTTGTAACTTGCATCCTTGAAAACACTAATTTAATTTGGTATGCCCAAAGCTTACTGTTCTGGACTAATTCCAAGTAGACTAGAGGAATTAGTAAGAAGTCGCAAGTGTAGACCCTCAGGTGCCAAACCTGTTCTAGCCAAAGGATGGAGAGTCCTGACCCCAAGAAAGCACCTTGGTTTAAATATGAAGCTGCATATCTCTGCTCGCTGTGAAGGATTCCGGGCCACCCTTATCCTTTGCCTTCTTTAGAACTTTGATAGAGAAACTGTTGCTCTGTGAGGCTCTTCTGCCGGGCTTCTAAGTGTTATCTCTAAGCTAGAAGACAATTATCAAAAGCTTTTGGACAGATTTGTCCACATTTTGGTGAAGTCATTTGTGTAAGCACATCTTGATTTCATTAAATAGAAAGTTGTCCATTATTTATCTGGTACCTAGCACAGGGATAGTAACTTAGAGTACTTACAGCACTGTGTCATACTCTGTAACCCTTTGGCCCAGCATATGACCAGCCCTGATTGACAGATTGAAATCTTATGTCTTGCAGATGCTGTTGAAGGAATCATGAATGGCGAATACTACCAGGTACAGAGTACTCTGATTATGATGCATGATAGTGTTGAGAGTCTTCCTTTCCTGTGATTTGAATTGACTGACCTGGAAAGGATCCCACTCCTTTGACTTTCCTGGATGTATTAGTTACTGGTATGTTACCTGCCAAAGTGGAAGGATTTGAAGAGAGGTAACATTGATAGAGTAGTCTTTTAAAATGTGATTGACCTGACCCTAGTGTTACCAACTTTATTCTCAAGAAATGACCCTTCATGATGATGGCAGTGGTGGTGGCAGTGGCAGTGGTGGCTGATTTTTTTTTTTTTTTTTTTTTTTTTTTGCGGTACACGGGCCTCTCACCGTTGTGGCCTCTCCCGCAGCAGAGCACAGGCTCTGGACGCGCAGGCTCAGCGGCCATGGCTCACGGGCCTAGCCTCTCCACGGCATGTGGGATCTTCCTGGACCGGGGCACGAACCCGTGTCCCCTGCATCGGCAGGCAGACTCTCAACCACTGTGCCATTAGGGAAGCCCTGGTGGCTGATTTAAACACTGTGCCATGTAGTGTCAAGCACTGTTTATATTGAATTTTCTTTAATTCTCACAACAATCTGAGGGACCTGAACTATTGTTATTCCCATTTACAGATGAATAAACTGAGGCATACAGAGGTTAAACCAGGAGTCTAAAAGTAACAAAGGTAGTATGTGGTGGGGCAGCATTGGAACTTTTCAGCTTTTAGATTGTCTTGAGGGTGGGGGGTGGCTGGTATTTGTGACAACTACCATTATTTTCCCTCTGTATCACTGAGTTTTTGGTCACCAGCCCAACTTGCATTGGCTTAAATAGAGAGAATTCACTAGCTCATATAATTGAAAGAACTCTGAGATAGGCTAGGGGTCCTCGGACCTGGATTCCGACTCAGTTCCTCTAGGACTCTGGTTCTGCCAGCTGAGTGTGCAGTTTTATACTCTTTCACGGTGGCAGAATGGCTACAGCACTTCTGGGTCTCACATGTGCATGTCATACTATCTAGAACAACATGGAGGTTTCTCCCAGCCACTCAACAAAAGTCCTGTGTTTCCCTCTTGACCAGATGGAAGTAATCACTGTAGCCTGGGGAAATAGCGTGGTGCTTTGCTTCTGCCTGGGTTTCTGCCCACCCTTCAACCAGTTAACTGTCAGGAAGGATGAGATTAGTCTAATTGGTTTAAGCCAAAGGTGGACTAACTTTTGCTGTAAAGGACCAGATAGTAAACATTTTAAGCTTTGTGGGTCATAAGGTCTCTGTCAACCTATTCTGTTGCTGTAACATGAAGGCATCTGTAGACAGTATGTAAACGAATGGGCATAGCTCTGTTTCAGTAAAATTTAATTACAAAAACAGGTGGCTGAGCTGGCTATAGTTTCCAGTCCCTGGTTTAGAGCTTGGTCTTTAGAGTGAGATGGAATGGGGTTCAGTCCTGGCTTTATCCCTTACTAGCTGTGAATTTGGACATGTCATTTCTCTGCGCCTCAGTTTAATCCCCCAACTGCTGACATGGGAATAAAAATTTGACTTGTAAGGTGTTTGGGAGATAAAGCTTTTATGTGGCTGAAACATGGAAAGTACTAACAATAAGTTAGTTACTAATACTACTGTAAATAATTTTCTTTCCATTTTTGTTTATAGTCTGGTTAAGCTGGTAATATTCCCTAGTTCAGTAGGTGAGATAATTCTATAAAGATTAGATTCTTTTTGAATCTTTATCAATTTATTTATTAGCTTCCAAATCTTAACCACTATAAAGAACCTGTGTGTCTCCCTCCCCTCCCCATACGCTGTGACTCACATTGGCCTGCCTTTTTATTTTCTTTGGTGTGACTGTAGTAACTAGACATTTTCTTTTGGACTCTCTTTTTCCTAGAATTCACTATATTTTGATTAGGTGGTATGAAGTGTACTTTTCCCTGTATTGTATAATAACATTTAGAAGTGTCAGATTCTAGGCCTTGCCGTGCTGTGTATTTACCTTTGTTACTTTGAAGATATCACAATCTCTGTGTCAAGTAAGGAAAATAAAACTGATCACACTGTTTCCTAGTAAGTCCATTACTCACTTCCCCAGCTTTCCCATCTCCCACTCAAGTCCCATTTATTAACAGGATAAGAACTACTCAGGCTCCCTTGTGGATTGCAAGGATTGAGTGCATAATGTTGAAAGCTCCCTATTGGCACGTAAGGTGGTGGTGGTGCTCGTAAGGTAATCCTTTACATTTACCACAGCCATCAGTGTTGCACATAAACAGCGGTTCTAACTTGGGTGAAGCGCATTTCTGGGAGGAGGTTTTGGTACTGATAGAGCACAACTGTGTTTTGTGTTAAGGAGAGTAATGGGCCAACAGACAGCTATGCAGCTATTTCACAAGTGGATCGATTGCAGTCAGAGCCTGAAAGTATCCGTAAATGGAGAGAAGAGCAAACGGAACGCTTGGAAGCCCTTGGTAAGGAATCCCTTTCTGTCTTTGGGTATCTGTTTTCAGTGGAATAGTTGACCTTGACTCTACTTTTATCCCTTTTTAACATGAATTAGCCATAATGTTCTTGTACAGTTTTGGGGAAGGTATCTTTCCCAACAAGGTCACAAGGCCACCACATGGAGATGCTTAATCACAGGCCGCTGTGTGAGGATTCGGGCAGCCCGGAGAGCCACAGTGCATCTCTCCTCTCAGGAAGGGCAGAGTGGTGCTGTGGAAAGAGCCTTGGACTTGGAGTGAAAGACTGGGCTCCAGGCCCTGCGGTAACTTATCAGCTGTGGGCACTTGGTTGCTCAAACCTTACAGAATCTGTTTCATCTGTGAAGTAAGATCAGTGTTATTAACCCCAAGGGTAGTCTGAGATGGTATTTATGAGAGTGCTTTGTAAACCTGAAGGTATCATATCCATGTGAGGGACTGCACAGTCCATTTACCATTTGAAGGCTGGATTTAAAGTAATGCTTGAGAGGAAAATGTGAAAGATGTTAGGTAATATGTACAATTTGGTTTTCTTACCCTAATATTCCTGTAAGTTTTTACTTTTTATGGGTGAGGAAAGTGAGGATCAGAGGAAGAGTAAGTTTTTGGATCACCACGGCTATAAGTGGTGGAGTCAGAATTTCAGCTTAAGTCTGCTCTGCTTCAGAATCCATACCCATCCCTTCAGCCGCATTGCATTTAGTGTACGCCATCTTGAGGGGCAGGCTGAGCCTGAGAATCAGTGCTAGCCAGCCTGGCCTTTGCTGAAGAGCCTTCTCCATGGAGTGTCAGCTGTTGGTCAAGATCGGGAGAGACTTGGTATCTGTACATGTGGGTTGGAAAGGTGTGGCAGAGGTGGGGGGGGGGTGTTATCCAGAGGGTATTCTTTTCTCAATTTTTTATTAAAATTTCAGACACAGAATAGAGTAAAACAAACATGTGTGCCCCTTCCTCCAGATTCAGTAATGAACATTTTGCCATATTGGGTTGTCTTTGTATAAATGAGGCATGTATGTGTATGTTTTATACACTCAACATGTGCATACATTTATATGTGTATTGTGAATATACACATAATTTTTTTCCTGATTCACTTTAAGATATAGACACCACCACATACATCATGCCTAAATATTTTATTGTACAACTAGAAATAGCAACATGCTTCTATATTACCACAGTGTCAGCATTATTACTCCTTCTTGAGAATCGCTGAACTAGTGAAAACATGACTTAGATGGTGTAGAAATAGGAAAGGACACCTAGAAATAGGAAAGGAATTGACCCAGATAATACAGCCAATTAGTGTCTGTCCAGCCCAGTTTCTGTGGCTTTCAGAACAGAGGGCACACTTACGTTTAACCTTTACAGCAGTATCCAATAGTAGTTTCTTTGATGATGGAAATGTTCTATATCTGTGCTGTTCTGTATGGTAGCCACTAACTGTATGTGGCTATTATGTCTGAGAAACTGAGTTTTAAATTTTATTTAATTTTAATAAATTTAAATGGCCACATGAGGCTAGTAGCCACTGTACTGGATAGTGCAGCTTTAGAAAGATGAAGATAGGTATTCATGGTGCAGACAGCCTTGGTCCTTGCTTGTTCTTCTTTGAGCATCTCTTCTGAGTAGACTTAGAGGCAAGACTTAGCATGTATTAGTACTACTGGAGTCTTTTTCATGATGCAGAACCCAGCTTTATCTTTTCTCTTTCCCCAAAGTTTAGCAAAGTTGTCTTCTCCATGGAGGAGCATACACTTTGGTGTCTGGAAAAATATCATTTTCTTTTTCAGTTATCAAATTGGGCCCTTTGGGAATATTCCATGAAGTGCTATTTTCTTAACTCATGTTGCCTTCCTGAGGGAAGTCAAACATTTGGCCTCGCATTCCAGTAGAATCGAATTAAACTGGTCCGTGAATTAGGTGTTTCTGCAGTTTCACATTTTTCTGTTGCAAGAACTGTGAGAAAGTGCAAGATGCTAAAAATAGAGAAGCAATGTCCATGGTCTTAAGCTTAGCTGTGTGCTACGTTTTCCAATAATTTTCTGTGAACATTAATGCGTATGGCCAGAGAAGACAGCTGTCAGTGTACCCTGCTCTCTAAGAGGATTTTTCACCCTCTCCTCTCCCTTCTCCCTCCCAGATTCAGAGACGCTGTATTACAGCTTGGATCTTTGTTCCATCAAGCTAAGTGTTTAAGAATTCTAAATTCTTATTGCCAGTGTCACTTCATAAATTTATAAAAGAAGACGATTTAAAGGAACTATTTTATGCAGTAAAATGATCATTAGACTATACAGAAAGAAAATACTCTCCAATCAAAAAGTAATTCTTTGGAAGTAATTTCACAACTCCTGAAAAGGAGACCTTATTCTTTAAAGTTTTTTCAGTTTCTTGTCCGCAGGGCACCATCGGCCCACAGCATCTCTCCCTGCATCACAGCACCCTCCATTCCACATACACTTAATGCCATGGACAGACACACATCACAAGTTTACTGTGTATACTTGAGTCATCAGTGGAAAATTTGAGTGAAATAATTCTCCTCCTGAGCCAGTATGTCACCTTCTGATAAGTTAGATAACAGGGTAAAAAGTTCTTTATAATCTGAAAGTTTGCGGGAGTTTCTAGCTGCTACTAGGTTATTTCTAGTAGTTACAAAGTCTTCTGCAGGTTGTTACTACAAGACCTTTCTTGCAAAGGCCCTAAAATTGCCCCTGAATGCTTACTTTCTTCCCTTCAAGAAGTTGTTTGCTTTGTACTTTGCTCCTCAAGGACACTCATTACAGGTTGGGCTCTGGATCACTGATGCCCATCTGCTGGTCACACCTGTGACTGTTGCTGGGCCTGCCTCCCTTTCCGTCCCTCGTCCCTCTCTTTGGAGGCAGCACAGTGAAGTAAGAATGTGTGAGCTTTAGAGTCAGACCTGGGTGTGAATCTTGGCTCTGCCACTTATTATAACCTTTGGGAACGTTACTCAAACTTGCGGAGCTGTAGCTTTTCTCACTGCTGAATATGGGACTAGTTTACCTTCTTGGGATTGTTGTAAAGATTAAATGAGATGTCTGTAAAACACCTGCCAGAGAGGACATCCTTAAGAATGTGCTTAAAGTTTAGGTATTAGGGTGACTTCCGGTGTCAACTGTGGCAAAAGTATGACCTGTATTTCCTTCTCTCTACCATTTACTGACAAGTTTCTTTTAGTATCTTAGGGAAACTCGTATTTAGTCCTGAGAAACTTTGTGGGTGAGAACCCAATCTGGCACACCTGCTAGGTGTGCTTTTTCTCTCTCACCTAGAACCTTTTGGATAGCTGTTAATGACGACCCTCACCTCTCCCCCCACAGTTCTCCGCATTGGAGTTTCTCCTTTAGTTCTGCCCTAGCTCTGCCACAGACTCGCTCTGTGGCCTAAGCGGGAGTAGATATTTTGTGCTCCCCTCAATTCCATCTATACCCTACTGTTTCCTGCTTCTGGAATCATCTCTACCTCTGATAATTTTTCTCATAGCTCCTTGCTTCATAGTTGTGCATCTACCATTAATTGTCCAACCTGTGTGGAATATAGTTTGTGAGGAGATTTTATTAAAAGATTATTTAATATGAATAGTCCACCCTGAACTGGCAGCATCATTAAAGAATCACCTGTAATTGCTTTTTCCCCAGTTGGTGTCCCAAAAGCCTTTTTTAAAATTAAAAGTCAGTATTTCCACCTCTCCCCCACCTCAAAAAAAAAACCCCAAACTAGTGATCCACTAACGTGTAGGTGGACTGGGATAAATGGTGGTGAAACACTTTGGATAGAATTGCTGAGATCGAGAGCTGGACATACAATCAGGGAAAAGAGAATTTTATCTTCCCTCCCGAGTGTTCTCCCTCCAACACACATATGCGCCTGCACACAGCATGAGATTAATAAGCCCAAATACACGGTGAAGCGGACTTCAATTTGCATTTCGCCTCATTTGTATCGTCTTTCTTTTCCTTCCCTTCAAAGATGCCAATTCTCGGAAGCAGGAAGCAGAGTGGAAAGAAAAAGCAATAAAGGAGCTGGATGAGTGGTATGCGAGGCAGGACGAGCAGCTACAGAAGACGAAAGCGAATAACAGGTCAGTCCGTACTGCTTCTAGAACAGCTCGTTTGCCAAGACAAAATCAGGTCCGTTTCCACCAGCCAGTGTAGGTTTTCAGCTGCCGCGTCTTTTAGTGTGAAATGTCTTTGCAGGTTTTCAAAAATATACTTGAAACGTAAGGGTTACAAGTCTCTTGGATCTTGTGAGTAATTCAGCCTGTTTTTTTGCCACACTAGTTGTAGTGAGTCTAGCTCTGCAGCTGAGAGTTTGGTTAGTATGCACTGCCTGTAATGGTATGATTCTGCAGAAGAAGTGTCATCTCACGGGATCAAGTCCACGTGTAAAAAATGTAACCCTGGAATGAAAGGCCACTTTCAGGACTATTCCAGGATCTCAGTACTTTGGAGGAGATTATAGACTCAGTCATGTCGCATCCCCTGCCTCTGAGGGCTGCTCCCCAAAGGGTCCAGTAGTAGGGATGTGTGTTTCGTCATTAGGTAGCCAAGATTTTCCAACACAGTGACTTCAGAATTAAGGGTTCTCTGGGTGCTTATTATCTGTGTCTAAGAAAATCTTGAGTTGACTTTTTAAAAATGCTCTTTTCAGAATTTACTCACTTACTGAAGGTTAAGTAGTTGTAGGGAGTAAACAGTGTCATTCTCCTTCACCACCGACCAGCAGCTGTGGTCTTTAAATGCTCCGTGCTCAGAGTTCACTTGGAAGCAGCTCAGAAAGAGAGATGGGGGCAGCACTGCTCACCTGGGCACAGGCCGATGGGCTTGCTTCCCCTGTGAGACTGGAGACTGGGAACTGGCTTTCACTTCATAGTCACTCCACCCACTTAAGTGTAAAAGATAGGTTAGACTCGGCCTGGGGCTGTTTGTAATTTTCATGGTAAAGAGCCTTGGGTCCTTGTTCTCAGAGGCAGGAGTGGGTTTAAGTACCCTTGTCTCTGGCAGCTCTTAAGTGGAAATCTGCCAGAAGAGAGGGAGCTAACCTCTTTGCCAGACAGTTTCTGCTGTCGTGGGGCGGCTACGGCAGAACAGATGGACTGTGCAGCAGCCTTCGACTACCTGTCTCCCGTTGCCCATTCTTGGTTCTGTCACTGCCTCGAGCCTCTGTCCTGGCCACCTTCCTATGGGGCATGCGTGCCTGTTAGGTTCCATTTGAAGTTTTGTGACAAGTATGGTGGGGCGGCCCTCTGGTCGGGGTTGAGTTGCTGAGGGTAGTAGCGTTAGCTGCCGGGGCTTCTGCTGTGAGATTGTGGTCAGTTTGAAGTGCTGACAGGTCCAGGTTCCTTAATCCTGTGCTCATTCAGGATGATTTCCCCCAGATGCAAGTTCAGATTTCTAAAGAAGGATGGATGGGTGCTTGGTGCAGGAACCCTGTGAGGCCCTATTTACCTTGGCGAGTTGCCTCAGGCCGTGCATGTGCTCCGAAGTACTTGGTAAAACCAGGCTGACCCTCCAGGTGTGGAGTCCCCTTCCTGCCTTGCCTGAGGATTGCTGCTTTCAGTCCGCTCTAAGTAGGTGGAAGGGCCAGCTGAGTTTTCGTGTGTGGTTTCCCTTTTGTTCTGGGGCTGTAGCCTCGATGGAGCTGTGCTGTCCTGTCACCAACAGCTCCTTCCTCTCGGGCTAGCTGCAAAGGAGCAAAAGCCTGACAGCAAGCTTTTGTTGTCTCAGTAATGCTTTGAACAGGAGTCATTAAACCTTTATTCTCTCCCAGCAGAGGCAAGCACAAGTTGAAATTGACTAGGTTTAGCCCTGTGTGTAAACTAAAAGGATTATGGGTTTACAAGCTGGCCTGCCTTTCCTTTCCCTCCCACTCATTGTGCCCACAAACTACTCTGTTTTCCTGCTGACTTATTTGGAGTTACAATCAGGCTGTTCTTTTTGCTTTCTCTAAATTTCCACAAAACACCTCCTATGTATAAACCAGAATGGGAGAGAAGCAAGGGTATGTGAGTTTAAAAATAAAATTACTAGAATTTCCCTTCAAATAAATATGGGAGCTTAGGTTAATGACCAGGCATGACTGTCCTTAAAGGGTTCCTCCCACTCCTGTGCCCCAAACCCACTGGGCAAAGGAGAGGGTAAGACTCATTGAGGGAGGTTCCCTGCCCACCCATGCTGGATGAGGGGGGCTGGCTGGGCCCAGGGATTCAGCCTGTCCCCTGCTTTGTGAACTTGTCCACCCAGCTTGCCCCCCTTTCCTTCTTGTCCCAGAGTTGCCATTTTTGTCCATTCCCATGTGAGAGTGAAGGGGGGATGAAGTTCTGGCTTCTGGGCTGTACGTTGTCAAAGCAGATGAGTCTGGCAGGGACTGAGCGGACTGACGGTTGTGTTCAGGGACACACAGTACGCCAGAGCCAGGACCCTTGTCTGCAGGTCTTCTCACTGCTCGCCTCCAGCTCCTCTTTTTTTCAAAGGTGGGCATTTTGAAATGACCATCTATGTTCCCAGGATACTGGCAGTTGGTCCCAGCTAGTCAGTGTGGGGAAGCAGTAGTCGGATAATCCAAGATTAAGCTGGCTTTGGGCCCTAGCGTTCCTGGTGTCTGGCAGCGTTTGTGCCCCGTGGTGTTTACTGAGGCTGGTGGGAAGGAGGCGTGGCCTCCCGAGCGCACACCAGCTGGGGAGCAGCAGTAACTTACGGTGAAAAGAGCCAGACCGCCTTGGTTGTGAGTTCTGCCACCCCTGTTGCTACTTGTTGCCAAACAGGTTGCTTCATCTTGAGGCCTCCCTTCCCTATCACGTCATCTGTAAAGTGCGGGGAGAACACTCAGCGTCCTGGGTTGTTTGGGGTTGAGGATGAAATGGACACAATGTCTATCAGAGGGCTCAGCCCATAAGTGGGTACCTAGGAAATGCTGGTGGTTGCTGGGGTAAGGCCTGGGGATGAAGCTGGCAGCACTTACCCTGGAGAATCCCGCGGGGAAGGCCAGTAGGAAGCCTCACCTGCTGGAGTGTCTGGTGCTGGAAGCCTCACTCAGTTAGGATGGAGCCTTGGGAGCAGCTCCCCAGAGCACAGTCGTGCCTCTATTGTGGATTTGAGATGTTTCTGCTTCTCAATGTTCTCTCTTTTTTCCTGCCTGCTTGCCTGCCTTTTGGACCTCTTGCTGTCTAGGGTGGCAGATGAAGCTTTCTACAAACAACCCTTCGCTGACGTGATTGGTTATGTGTATGTTGCAAAACTAATTCCTTTTCTTGTCTTGTTTCTACTTTTTGTTTATAGTTAATGCTCCTTTTATGTCACAAGTTGCTTTGCTTTTAAAATTATTTCAAACTGGCACTGTGGGGGCTGCCTAAGAGTTGATAAGCTGCGGGAATGTTCCATTGATTGTCTCACAGAACCACGACTCCCTGCAACTCTGGTTGCCATTTTTCATTTTGGGGTTTGGAGGGAAGGAAGCTAACTCACTTTCAAAATGTGAGTCATTCGTGATCTCGTCTGGGAAGGCTTTGGGACTGGGGAGGGCTCTGACCTCTTGTTGCTGCTGCCACTGCTGCCTCCCTGCCCCAGGTGGGAAGGGGGAGTGTCCCCACCTGGGGAGGGGGAAGAAGCCCTGGGTTAGGAACCAGTGCAAGCAGCATTTTCTACACTGGGTTCCTTTGAAGAATGTGGGGTTGGGGCAGAAGAGTCAGCAGAGGGGGCAGTCTCCCGTGGGGTCTGTAATTGTTCCTCTGTGGTCTCCTACCAGAAATTGTTGTTTAGTGGCCAGCTTCTGATGCCCTGTCCCCCACTGTGGCATAAAGAGACCCCCAGCTTTGAGGTCGAGATAGCCAGAGCTGTATGACACAGGCCACTGTGGCTTTTCCTCCTAAAGAAAACTGCAACCTCTCTGGAAAAGTGTTGTTTTGTTTTGGTTTAAGGATTTCTGTTGTCAAAGCAGTATTGCTGAATTGCTTGTTTCCTCCTTGAAAATTAGGACTAGCCTTTTGATGTAAGGGAGATGAGGGTGGAATGAAGGAAGTGAGGAACTTGTGGGAAGACTAGACAACAGGCTCAGGTCTGTAGAGCCTCTTACGGTGCATGACCTTGAGCCCTTCATCCCGTTAGGAGATAGAGCTGGGTTTCCTGGGCCCGTGGGTGCATTTGCAATGAGACTTGTGAAATGCTGGACTTACAGGTGGTGTTGGATTTACTTTTTGCACATTCTCTCTGGAGTAGAAATGGAGACTGGAAAAGTCAAGTCTGGGTTTGCTGGGCAGCAGGGTGGCCCAGCAAAGCCAGCCGCACGTCCCCAAGAGTACAGAGTGGCAAGGGCATGTCTAGCTTACTGACCATCTGCATTGAGCTCATTCTCATTTTCTGTATCTGACCTAAAGTTTTTCTTATTTCTTTTCTTCTCTTCACCTTTAAGCACAAACATAAACCATCCTTGCTACAGCCTAGAACAGTTAAGTAAACCTTTCTCACTGCCCCTGTGTGTGCCATGAAGTCGCAGTGTTGTAGTGGCTCTGGGCTTCAGCGGTGTTTGCCACGGCCATCCCTGTGAGAGTGCCACCCCTCTGTCCCCACAGACCAGTCATCTCCATTGCTTTCGCTTTGCCTGTGATGCCTGTTGGAGTAGATGAAGTAGTGTGTCTTCCCTCCTCTTAGCATTGTCCTTTTAGGCTGTAGCTCCTACAAGTTAGCTCCCAACTGGGGATGGGCTGACCTTGGTGTGAAAAAATGTTGGAGCAGCATCCTACCAAAAAGCAGTTCACACTGCTTGGCTCTCAGCCATTGGGCGCCCACCCCTGCCAGAGTGCCCCAAGAGGCCCATGGTACCCGGCTGGAGGGAAAATGGCAAACTTTTGGCTGAGGAGAATGTCCTAACAAACCCCTTCCAGAATGGCTTTAGTCTCTAGTGCCTGCTAGCATGGGAGCTTTGTCTTGAATTCCTTTTGAGCTGCCCTATTTCTCTCCAGCCTTAGGAATAAATCCAGAGGCTATTGTGCAGTGACCTGTGGGCTTCTTTGGAGGTCTCTAAATTTACTTGAAACTCAGTACAGCCCAACATAAACTGCTGTTCAAGTTCTTGGCCAGCCTGCTGCTTTGCCCTTGCTCATGAAGGCAGTGAGTAGCTGGCTAAGGACTGGCTTTTTAAATTCTCTGTATCAACAGAGAGAGTGAGTCCTGAACCAAACACCTGTATTCCAACATTTTACACAGCAGTCCGGGCCCCCTGTGCCTAGGAAAGCTGGCCATGTGTATGCTCCCGAGTCTGACCTGGGCCAGGGGCTGTTACTCTTTGGAAAACCAGAATGCCATCAAGTCAGGCATAAAGAGGCAGTTGCTTTCATAACAGGGCAGCTGCCAGGTAGCTACCAAGGATTCTACATTAAACCAACATCTTTTGTTGCTTCCAGGGCAGCAGAAGAAGCCTTTGTAAATGACATTGAAGAGTCGTCCCCAGGCACTGAGTGGGAGCGGGTGGCCCGGCTGTGTGACTTTAACCCCAAGTCCAGCAAGCAGGCCAAAGATGTCTCCCGCATGCGTTCTGTCCTCATCTCCCTCAAGCAGGCCCCCCTGGTGCACTGAAGAGCCGCCCTGTGGAAACACTACATCTGCAATATCTTAATCCTACTCAGTGAAGCTCTTCACGGTAATTGGATTAATTATGTTGAGTTCTTTTGGACCAAACCTTTTGTCTTTAGAGTTGATCATTGTTTGTGATTGCATGTTTCCTTCAACTGTGTTGTCCCTGGCATTCAAAGAGGAGGGGAGGTGGCGGAGGAAGGGAGGGGAAGCCTCCCAATGGCAGCCTCAACCTATGCTTTCGTGCGTTACTCTGAGAATAAATTTCTGTTTCAGACAATAAACAAACATGAAGCTTCATTATTGACCACAAGATATGCTGCAGTTGGGAGTGAGGTTGGTGAGGAATTTCCTTTTATCCTTTCTAGGGCTGAGGCACAGCCACTGGGTGCCAACCCCTGCCTTGAACTAAAATAGCTCTGAGTTTCTATTGTCTATAGTAGGAGTCTGTTGTCTATAGTAGGAGTCTGTGGAAGTTTCCATTGAAAAGGGAGTTCCTTGGCTAAAAGTTAACCCCTTATTGCCCACCAAAGATAGAGCTTTGAATCCCCACACCACCCTAGACATTTTCTCCCAGGTGGCTCTTGTTTGTCACGGTCCCTTACCGGAGGATCTTGGATAGTATATTTCAGCAGGGGTCTCTCTGGGAAATAAAGCTAGTGAGACCCTTACTCCTCTGGATTCAGCCAGTAAACCTGAGTCAGGATGGCATGAATGTGGCTGGCCCCATTAACTCGGAATCCCTGTAGCACACACTGGGATCTGTGCCATCCTTAGCACTTTGCTAATATTTCTATTGTCAAGTCCTTCATCTAGACCTTGCTGGCCAGTACAGTAGCCACAGGTGGCTATTTAAGTCAATCAGAATTAAAAATACAATTCTAGCCCCTAGCTCCATTTCATATGCTCTGTGGCCACATGTAGTTAGGTAGCATTCGGACTGCACAGGGCAGATTATAGAACATTTACATCATCATAGAATGTTCTGGACCACACTGATCCACACAATAGGTGCCTGTAGGAGACTGTGTTCCATTCAGGCATCAACACATTCATTATTTGCTCTCAGAACCTATCACATTTTAGGTGATGGTTCGAGTGACTGATAAAGCTGTATTTCAGAAATCTGCTATTAATGGTTACCTGATACTAGTCCAAGTTGGAGATTGATGTAATGCCACATTCAGGAGGTGGAGCAGGGGTAGGTCTTGCCATTGCCGAGAAGGAAAGTCCACCATCTCTATGGTAATTATGTCTGGAAGGGAGAGGAACATTTACTTTTCTGCCTACCTTCCCCTCTCCAAGCGTCTTAGTTGGGCATTCCTTGATCTGGCCCGCATTTCTGGCCTCTTTGCTATTCCTCCCCTTTAGCCACCTCTGCTTGCAATCAAGCAATCACTTGCTGTTGTTCACCAACCATTAGTTGCTCCTGGGCCTTGCTTAATGCCCTTGAAAATGTTGAAATCTGGTTTAAGAACTAGCTGAAAGGCCACCTCCGTAATGCCTTTCCTTTCCCCTGAGCTCCCATGGCCCTCTACGTGCAACAGCTTACCTTTTGATATTGTCTTGGTGTCATTTGGACTTGTCTTGCCTCCCACACAGGATGGGCTTCTTGAGGGTGGATGTGGCCGTTAATCAGATGTCAGTAAAGTCTGACTTTCTCGAAATCAAGAGGTGACTGGATAATATGACAAAAGTAATGCTATATGCATCCAAGGCTAGGTTGTAAAAGGCAACACAGCTTACGGCTGGTTTGTTGGAACACACAAGCTGGTAGTCCTTGAGCCACCATGTAAAAAGTTCTACAATCCTGAAGCCACCATGCTATGAGGAAGCCCAAATCAACCAACGTGGAGAGACCTGGAAACTACAAGCAAAGAGAGATGCATGGCCAGCCCTATTCCAACCTCCTATTCCAGCTCCAGCCACTGTCTAACTGCACGTGCATCTGATGCCCTGAGTCGGAATTGCCAGGTAAAGCCTTTCCAAAATTCCTGACCCACAGAAACCATGAGAGAAAATGATTACCGTGTAAGCCTCTTAAGTTTTGAGGTGGCAGTAGTAGCTTTGGATTGTTTCTAATGCCTACATTACTCACATGGGGCTTCATAAAAAGGAAGGAGTTGGTTCAGAAACTCAGTGAGTGCTCAGTATTTAGTTTCAAACCTCTTTCTTGGGACCACTTTGATTTTTATGTCAAATTTTAAATGGATTCAACATAGTATTGGAAGTACTAGCCAGAGCGCTTAGGCAAGAAAATAAAAGGCATCCACGTTGGAAAGGAAGAAATAAAACTGTCACTATTTGCAGATTACATGATTTTATATATAAAAAACCCTAAAGACTCCACCAAAAACCTGTTACTAATAACTACTAATAAATGAATTACGTTGTAAGATACAAAATTAGTATACAGAAATTTGTTGCATTTCTGTACACTAATAACGAACTATCAGAAAGAGAAGAAAACAGTCCCGTTTACAATTACATCAAAAAGAATAGAACACCTAGGAATAAGTATAACCAAGGAGGTGAAAAAACTGTACACTGAAAAGTATCAGACACCGATGAAAGAAACTAAAGACAGACCCCAAGCTCATGGATTGGAAAAATTAATAAACTCAAAATGGATTAAAGACTTGACTATAAGGCCTGAAACCATAAAAATCCTAGAAGACACAGGCAGTATAAGCTCCCTGACATCAGTCTTGTGATGATTTTTTTGGATTTGATGCCAAAAGCAAAGGCAACAAGAGCAAAAATAACTGGGACTACATCAAACTAAAAAGCTTCTGCACAGCAAAAGAAACCATCGACAAAACGAAAAGACAGCCTACTAAAAGGGAGAAAATATTTGCAAATCATACATACAGTGAAGGGTTCATATCCAAAATATGTGAAGAATTCATACAACTCAATAGCATAAAAACAATCCAATTTAAAAATAAGAGGATTTGAATAGACATTTATCCAAAGAAGCCAAACAGCTGGCCAATGGGTAAATGAAAAGGTGCTCAACATCACTAATCACCAGGGAAAATGAAAATCAAAACCACAATGAGATACCACCTCACATTTCTTAGAATAGCTGTTATCAAAAAGACAAATAAGTGTTGGAGAGGAGGTGGAGAAAGGGAACCCTTGTGCACTGCTGGTGGGAATGTAAACTGGTGCAGCCACTATGGAAAACAGAATGGAGGTTCCTCAAAAAATTATAATGAAATTCCCATATGATCCAGCAATTCCAGTTCTGGGTATTTATCTGAAGAAAACACAAACATTAACTCAAAAAGATATATGCACTCTTACATGCAGCATTATTTACATAGCCAAGGTAATGGAAACAACCTAAGTGTCCATCAGTGGATGAATGGATAAATAAAATGTGTAAATATATATGACAGAATAGTATTTAGCCATTAGAAAAAAAATGAAATCTTGCCATTTGTGAAACATGGCTAGACCTTGAGGGCATTATGCTAAGTGAAATAAATCAGACTGAGAAAGACAAATACTGTATGATCTCACTTATATGTAGAATGTTAAAAAAACAAAACCAAGCTCAGAGAGAACAGATCGGTGGTTGCCACAGGTGGGGGTTTGGGAGGTGGGGAGTTGGGAGGTGGGGAGTGGGTGAAGAGGGTCAAAAGGTACAAACTTCCAGTTATAAGTCATGGGGATGTAATGTACAGCATGGCGACTATAGTTGATAATACTATATGGCATATTTGAAAGTTGCTATGAAAGTAGATCTTAACAAGGGAAAAAAACTCTTAACTATGTATTGTGACGATATTAGCTAGACAGTGTGGTGATCATTTTGCAATATATATTTTAAAGTTATATAACAATGCTTTCTATTAACAAAGTTTTTTGGTGGGGTGGTTGTTAAATCAATATTAAATGCCTTAAAGAAGTTATATGACCTTCAGAAAGTAAGGAGCACAACAAATCTCTTTTGGGAAGGGGAATGCTTTTAGCTAATGAGCTAATTAAGAACAAAACAAAATACAGAAATGGCAGGATTTCCACAAGGAAATACATTTATTTTTTTAGAATTTGGCTCAGAACAGTAAAATAAAAATATTTACATTAAAATAAATTAAGATGTGATCATTTAGCTATATGTAATAATTATGTTGGAATATATTAGCCTTTCCATGAATTTAATAAAAACTAAGATTTGGTTTTAGATTCAATACCATCCTTCCAAATATTTGGTATGAAACTTGGTAGCAGTGCAACTGTCTGGTGTATGCAGTGGTTGTAGGTTTTATCAAAGAACAGCTGATGCCCCTTCACGGTATACCGACCCGCCCCAGACACTGATGGCCAAGCCAACTAGCTTCCTTCCCAGGAATCAACCAGGACCTGGAGATTATTTCAGAGCTGACAGAGTTCTAAGAATCAGCCAACCTAGCTTTTCACATTAACCCACCAGGAAGGAAGTAATTCAAATGCAAACTTGATTCCTTCATTTTATATGTGAACACAGAAATAATGCTGTAGAAACCTTCAGGTTTTCCTAAAATAATAAACAATCTGAAAAACATATGCATGTCCTTTTTAAGGTCATCTAAAAGTACCCATAAAAACCTGTCACTAGACCAAATACTGTGCTGGCAAAATTACCACAGCATACAGGAATATTTTATTAAATTCACCACTGAGAGATAGTGTCAAGGATGAATCGATTCATTTGCTAATAAGATATTCTTGTGAAAGCTCTTGGTAGCCTGGAATAAATTAGAATATATTTGCACTTTGGAAGTTTTTGATATGAAGAGAGGTTTGTGTGGCTTAGCAGAAAAAACACAGAGGGACCTGGGTCAAACCCTGTCTTTAAGACTCATTAGCCACGCGGCTTTAGGCACACCACTTGACTTAGTTTGGGGTTCTATAAAATGGGAATTAAAACACCTACCTTACTGGTTGTGAGAATTTAGAATAATGCATATGAAGCACCAAGTTCAGAGCCTGGCACACAGTAGGCACTTAATAAATGGTGGCTATCAGTATTTCTTCCAGGTTGAAATTAATAGCAAGAACCTTGGCCTTTGTTATCTTGACACCAATTCGAGCGTGCAATCTTATTTAGCCAGAATCCAGATTTCACAGATGTGGGCTCTAGGTATGACACACAACAAACACTGCCTTAATCAACACTCCAGGGTCATATTCAACGTAGTATGAAAAGCTATTGAAGGGAGAGGTGTCTGCTTGTCAGTAGCAAGGATCCTTCTGGGATGGTTAATCTTTCAGAGGCTGTAAGTCCTAGTGGCTTCTCAGCTGGCCTTAAGAAGATAAGGACAAGGTCACTAAGGCCACTGTAATTCAGATCCCTGATCTAAAGTTGCTCAAGATTCTGAGAGAGTAATAGCAAATAACATCTTTCAACAAGTAATGTTTGGGGGTGAGAGATACATACACCTGATGTCCTGATCGTGGCCATGGTTTCATAGGTATATATATGTCAAAACTCAACCAAGTTGTGCACTTTAAAAAATACCTCAATAAAACTGCTTTAAAAAGGTTTTACTTAAGCCCTTCATGGTGAGATTTCCTTCTGTTCCCTGACTGGATCCCTTTCTGTGTTCTGAACTTAGGGTCAGAGGAGGAAGGATTAATAATCCAAACTCCAGTATCAAGGTCACACCCCAAGCAAGGCCTGCAGGTCTAAGTGGTACATCTAGTAAGCAGAGTCCTAAGGCTTCCTCGGCTACTACTGTAGCTCCTTTTGGCACAGAAGATTGTGACAAGGTTTGAGCTGAAATGACCGCACAAGGAGCAGCATCTACAAAAACGGGTTGGGAAAAGTGACTCTGGAAGAGACTAAAAGCAAAAACTCTGCCAAAGTTGCCTGCCAAATAAATTGAAATACCAAATTTGCCTTTTAAGAAATGCTCATCTAGAAGACAACCTGATTCTGCCAAGGAGCTCTTGAATCTCGGTCCACGTCCACTCTTCGGAGGACTAGTAGATCCTGCGAGTCGTGTAGTCCAGAACCATGCTGGCCGCGCCGAGCAGGGCGGGTTCCACCAAATCCGAAACCACCACGTCCACGTCCTGAACCGAGGACAAGGCTTGCTGGCGGATGACGTCTTTGACAGTGTGGATATAGTGACTGGCTAGGACTCCAGAGAGGATCACAAGGGAAGGATTCATAGTGTGGAGGATGTTCACAACCGCAAGACCCAACGCTGTTCCAGCTACAGGAAAACAAAAATTAAAAACAAGTTTTCGGGGAGAGAGCCAAATCCAAAGTCAAAGAGGAAGGTGGAAAAGAGCACCAGCCAGGAATAGTTCGTTCACACTACCTCATGGAAGCAGTACTTTTAAAGCTGTTTATATGATTTATCCTTAATATGAAAAAATGATTATGTGATACTTTGAAATGAAAAGAGCTGGGTATAAAACTGTACATATACTATACTATATGATCTCAACTATGTAAAAAAAAAATAGACTGGAAGGAAATGTTAATAGTTGATATCTCTGAACAGTAAAACTAAAAGATACTTTTCCTTACTCTCCTGTATTTCTCTAAATTTCCAGAAAATGAACAAGTAGTTTTTTCATAGTTGTAAAACAAAACAAAAACCTGTTTAAAAAGGCAACACTGCCAAATACCTTGAACAGTAAGTAGGAAAATTACCTCTGCACTGGTCCTGAGGGCTGGGCATTTGTCGGAGCCCTGGGCTGTCAGAGCTGCCCAGACCCGCGTGCTCACCTGTTCTCAAGATGCTCTGGGCCTTTGCATTGCCAAGTTTCGCAGCTTGGATGAGATGGAGTGCGCCCACAGCTTCGTCTTTTGGCACTGACATCCCTTCCACCAAGAGCTGGTCTTCTGTTTGAGCAGAGGTGAGAAGGAGAAGCAGTCATTCATGAGCTTCGGAAGGCCAAGCTCATAATTATGCCTGTGGGCGGCAAGCCTCCAAGTGGGAAGATGATAATCTCTTTTCACATTTGCAAAGCTTTTTATCATTCGTAAATATCCATATACATTTGCCAGAGGGCTTTGCTGCCTGCTTATACATCATCCAGAACTTCTCTAACTGGAAATCCTCAACTCTGACCAGAGCCTCCTTCACTTCCCCCTTCCATATTAAACAATCTTGAAGTGTTTTTTTCCCCCAAAATTACCAGAACTCCTCTGCATTCATCTCCTCCCTTATCTATGCCAGATGCAAGGCTGCATTATTTGCCAGTGACCCACAGTGGCAGGAAGGCACAGCACCTCAGAAACGGACAGACCTGGGTTCAGCTGTCAGCTCTACCACCACGGGCTGCACTACCCTGCCCATGTCACCTCCACGTGTTTCTCTTCTAAGACTGGGGTAATGATACCTACCCTAGCAGGATTCCTTTAGGGATTAAATGAGAAAATGGACTTAAGTACTCAAGTTAAGTGCTGGCCAGAGTAAATGCTAAATGAATGGTAGATATTTCTGTAGTTATCTGTAGTCCTTGACTTTCTGCCCCTCACACTGCCAGCCACCAACCCAGATTCAAACTCCTTCCTCATCTGCTATTACTTGGGCTCTGATGGGAGAAAATCCCAACCAAGCAGACGGTTACCTAGACACCAAGTGGTGGTCTCCTGTCTTCCAGGGGCCCTCACAGCTGCTCTGGCCACTCTCTCCCATTCCCGTTCATTGCCCTTCTCAGCCTTCATCTCCTCAGACCGTCTATCCCAGCTCCCGCCACCAAGAGATTTCCCCATTTCTGACCTCTCAGATAAAGGATGCCTCCAGGTAGAACTCCCTTACTCCTCTGCCCCGGCTTATAAACAGGTCTGTGTTCGCAAATCCCGCTGCTCTCCCTCTCTCGCCCCTCCACCAGGGCTTCACAGCTCATCTCTCCCTCTCTCCCCAGGGGCCTTTTTGTAAGGGCTCCTCCACCCTTCCCCTCCTGCGTTCTCAACCCTCACTTCTGCTCCTACTCAGGGTAGTTAGGCTTCTGCTCCCACTTGACTGAACTTCTTTAAGATATGCATTTACCCCCATGGGGGCAAAAACTGGTTCTTGTGGGCAAAAAAATTCTTACTCTTTTTATACAGACAGTAACAACAGATAAACAATGTATCTGTGGTATTAAAGTTTCATGGGGTTGAATGATTAGGAAAAATTGTCTAAACATTTAGGCTCCTTAGTGGGGGGGGTGTTGATAAAAATGAGACTGAAAAATAAACACTGTTTTCAGGGCTTCAAATGATGTCCTTCCTCAGGGTCAAAGCCAATTAACTTTCTGGTTTCCTCTTACTCAGCACTTGACACTACCCACTACCCTCCCTGAAACACTCCCTTTTTGGTTCCTGTGACTTTACCCTTTCCTGGTTTTCCTCCCTGCCCTCAAGTGCTGACATTTCACAGGATTCCACCCTGGACTTTCATCTCACTGCAAGTCTCATTCACAGGTTTAATGGCCACCTCAGTGCCCATGATTCCCAATCCTGACTTCAGTCCTGTCCCCTCTCCTGAGCATCAGACCCCTGCAGCCAGCTGCCTCCTGCACGCTCCCACCTGCATGTCCCACTGGTTCCCAACCGTCAGCTTCTGCCAAGCCCTGTTCCTCCTCTCATGTCCCTACCCCCAAAGGTGTCCACCCAGAAAACTGGAAGTCACTCTAGAACTGTCCCCCTTAAAGCCAGCCTCCATTCAACTACCATTTTCCTGCTAGAAAAAAAAAGTGTGGTGAAAAATCTAAAATTTGGATCTATGTCTTTACCCTAAAATTTTTCAGTGGTTTTTCCATTAGCTGCTGGTCCTGGCTTACCTCTTGCTACACTATACCCTGCCTTGCCCTTATGCACCAACACCACTGTTTCCTATGCTTGGAAATGCTCCCTGGCTCATCCAAACTTGCCTCAATAATTCTGTTTACCCTCTTGACTCTCAACTCCCAGGACAGCACCCTAACGCTCCCTTCCCTGTATGGAGAGGGCGGGGAGGGAACACTGGTGTCCTTCCTATATGCATCTATGTTCCTTGGCCATCGTTCTCATTCCACTTGACACACCATGTTGTAATGATATTAAACGACTCCCTCTTGAATTAGACTAGAAACCATCCTGACATTAATAACATGTCCAGAAATAGGTGTAATTCAAATAAACCTCTCAGTTGAAAAACTGTAATATGTTCATCCATTTAATTCTCCATTAAAATCTCTATTAAGTACCCAACCTGTGCTAGGGGCTGAGAAGGCAAAAATGAAAGACATCTCCCCTGCTATCCTGGAGCTCAAGACCCCGGCCCTCCCAGTGCTGGAGAGGAAGGGTATTAATACGGGTCAGGACCAAGAAGACTTTGAGCTGCAGTATGTGGAGCCCTGATTTTCCTCTAGGGAGTGAAAAGGTTAAAAGTTCTGGTGTCAGCGTTCAGCTCTCTTTGGAATATCTACTTTGAAGTACTTGTCTACCATTTGGCTATTTAATTCCTCAGGTGAAAGAAACCGACCATCATGTAGCTTTTTTGCTTCCCTCTGCAAGGCCATTCCAGAGGCATATGCTTCAATACACCCATGGCTTCCACAGGAACAGTCAGGCCCATCCAGGGACACCACAATGTGGCCAAGCTCTGCAGCGCAGAAGGAGCTGCCATGGATCAGTTCATGCTGATGGATGATCCCCCCGCCAATTCCTATAGTGAGAGACGACAATCACTGAAGTGGCTCTGCACCTGAAACAGAAAACTGCTATGGCAACGCCTCCTCTGTTTAGCAAAGCTTTGGAATGTGAGGTTCTATATGGTGCCTACTTTCCTAGATAGCTGAAATTTACTAAGTACCAAAGCTTTACCTGGAATCATTTTGTATGGAAATATTTTTAGCTGATCCTCCAATGCCCTGTGTTGCATCTCCTTGGCTCACTATGATTTCAACTTGGTTCTCACCAAGGCCTTCTCCAACACTCAAGTAAGAGCCTAGTAGCCATGCACACACAGTTGCCCAGAAGCAGCTGTCAACCAAGGAGAGACAGGAGCCAGCAGATTAAGTGGACAACTCTGGGTAGATTTCAACCCCCACTGTCCTCAAGGCAACTTTGATAATACATCCTCTAATGGCTCCCCTGCTCTGTCCCACTCTTCCCACTCCCTCACTCCTGCTTCTCAGAATCACCTCCAAAATAAAATACCCACACTGAACTCCTTGTCTCAGGCTCTGCTGTGGGAGAAACCCAAGATAAGACAATCTTTCTGAAAGGTTTCATACACTACCTGCTTTTTTTTTTTTTTTTTTTTTTTTTTTTTTTTTGCAGTACGCGGGCCTCTCTCACTGTTGTGGCCTCTCCCGTTGCGGAGCACAGGCTCCGGACGCACAGGCCCAGCGGCCATGGCTCATGGGCCCAGCCGCTCCACGGCATGTGGGATCTTCCCGGACCGGGGCACGAACCCGCGTCCCCTGCATCGGCAGGCAGACTCTCAACCACTGTGCCACCAGGGAAGCCCCCACCTGCTTTCTTAAACAGAGAATATGAAACATGGTTTTGCCTCTTCATAATGCCACCATGTCTAAAAATCTATGATTCAATAATTTTGAATATCGATGAGTACTTTTTGTTACGGAGTTGAGGAGCTAGTAAGGGGTAAAGGGCGTTTTGCTTTAATAGGGTCTGCATTTTAGAGTTGTCCTGCCATCTCTTACTTCTTGTGGCACCTACTCATCAACCCTCACTCCTCTAATTTGCAGGTTATTACTGCTCTGAACTAGGAAATGATATCCAAGCTTGCTAAAACTGTGTCCGAGACTAAGAGAAGTGCATGAGCTCAGCATTAGGGAGGTAGTATAACGTGGAGTTTAAGAGCACACACAGTTTTATACATATTAGGATAGCGCAGGGAACTCCACTGTACAGTAGAAACACAACATTGTAAAACAGCTATACCCTAATTAAAAACAAAAAAAAGAGCACGCACGGTTTGAAGTTAGGCATATGTGGGACCAAGTGCTGCCTCGAACACTGACTACCTGAGCCCGTCTTCTCATTTAAAAAAAAAATTGGGGGCTTCCCTGGTGGCGCAGTGGTTGAGAGTCCGCCTGCCGATGCAGGGGACACGGGTTCGTGCCCCAGTTCTGGGAAGATCCCACATGCCGCGGAGCAGCTGGGCCCGTGAGCCATGGCCGCTGAGCCTGCGCGTCCGGAGCCTGTGCTCCGCAACGGGAGAGGCCACAACAGTGAGAGGCCCGCGTACCACAAAATAAAACAAAACAAAACAAAACAAAACAAATTGAGACATCAGCAAAAGTGGCAGAGTAGGGAACTCCAAAAGCCCATCCCTTCACTAAAGCAATGAACAAACTGGCAAAAACTGTCAGAATCGAGTTTTTTGGAACTCTGGAAACTAACCAAAACCTTACAACAACCAGGGGAACAATTAATCAAGAAAAAACCGGCTGAATCTTAGTAAGAGATTTCTGGCATTTTCTGGTCCCATCACGCCCACCCCTCACCCCCCAGTTTGGCGATGGCCTAGAATAATAGCCTACATTGCCAGTACAGATGGCAATATGGAGAGAGCAGAATGAACCTTCTTCTCAAAGAATTGTGGTGGTTTGTTTTGACCTGCTTGGTGGCTCCCAGAGGACCAGCTCAAAGGGCTTGCCTTTATCTCACCTACCCCAGAACTTTCCCAGGGCTGAGGGGGCTATCCAGGGGGCACTCACCAAAAACATTTAAAGGCAAAATATAGTTATTAGTCTCTACTGCCTAGGGCAATGGACAACAGTTGTGACAAACAATATACTAACCAAAGAGAGTAGGAGGAAATCCTGGAGAATGAGCAATGAGAAGCTTTGGGGAATAAGGGCTTTGAATAGCTCAGACGATTCCTGGGAAGTTAGAAGGCCAATGCATGCACAGGGCGGGGCACATGCTCAGAAAAGACCTGGGCGGGCCCTCACTCTCACCTTCAGGCTCTACTCAAGCAGGAAGTGAAGGTGAAAGCTGACTTGTAAACTGCCTGGCTGAGTGGTAAAGGCACGTGCCCCAACACACACCCTAGCTCCTGAAGCAGCCATCTCTACTCCTCTTACCTGTGCCTGTGATAAGTGTCACAAAGTTTTCAAGGCCCTTTCCTTGGCCAAATTTCCTTTCTGCAAGGGCAGCACAGTTGCCATCATTGTCTACCCATACGGGGAGATGCAAAGTGTCAGACAGGGGGGTCCTGAGATCCACAGAGTTCCACTCTTGAATCAGTTTGGTTGAATGCAGCACAATTCCTTCCCGAGGATTTACACGGCCACCTGTGGAAATGCCTGGGCTCCACCACAAACACAAGGAAAATGATTCTAATGAGCAATCTCAGAAAAGTGTGCTGACTTTCTGGGCTTGGAACACTAATTCACCCAAGATCTCCTAAAACAAACATTACCAAGGACTGCAAGGAAATGTAAGGCAGTTCTGAGCTAAATCTGTGGCTCCCCATAGGTTGACAGTTCCATCAATGCTTCTCTCACAATGTTTGTTGGGGTCCCAGGAAGGCCCCATGCTTGGGGCCCACAGACAGGACCTGGAACCATCTACACACAGGGCAGACAGTGACCTGATGTTCCATCATGCATCAGAACTCAGCAAACTGTACATTAAAATGAACATTGCTTAGGTATGTAATTTACAATCTCACCTACTCCCAAAATTCTGCAGTTCAGTTTTACAGCTTCTGCTGCAGCTTCTACACACATCTGTAGGATTAAATTAATCCTCTCTTCATAGGTTTTAGGATTGAACTGAGTATACTTCTTAACTATTTCACCCTGAAAGAGAAAAAACAGATCTGTCTCATGGGTCTCAGCTAAGGAGCATACACTGAATCTTTGACCTTTTTCACAATAAATCAGACATTACTCTAGGACAGTACTGCAGAGTCAGATGACTGCTGGGGAAGGGATCCACTGTCTGGCTTGGGCCAGCCCTGGGATACACTCAGGTAGTTTCCTGGGAAGACAACCTAGCATATGGCCGTTGAAGCAATGACAACTCCACAGCCAACCAGATGGGCCCTCTCTTAAACATAAGGTGAATGTTGGCTAATCTGAATCGTCATTAGAAGGTCATTTTTAACTCTTTCAGGTTGACAAAATTTCCTTGTTTAAATACTGAAGCAACTAAATAAATATCCTAAGTCATTAAGCTTTAATCATCTGCCATAACTGAAGTCAATAATGGTATGGAACCATGATGTTTAAATTACTGTGCTTAGTGATATGTTTTAATACCAATCAGGGACAGTCCCTCCTAATTATTCTTGTTTTTAAATTTCTTTGCTCTTCTCACTTGTGTATTATTTTAAGTAAATTTCAGAATAATGTGGTTAAACTTTAAAAAGCCTCACTGAAATTGACTAGAATTACGTTAAACTCATAATTCAATTTGGAAAGTGCTGACATTTAAAAAAATACTCAGCACTCCTAACCAGGATATTTTTCAAGCCTTTATATTTTAAAGTTTTTAGATTTTCTTTTTATAGATCATATAGTTTTCTGGTTTAGGAAACCAGAAAACTTTATTTTATAAGTTCTGTTGTTCTAAATAGGATCACTTTTTCCATTCTTCTGTTATTAATGGATTTTTGTCCATTTACAAGGGTTAAAGCTGTCACTAATGACTGTCATTAAAAATAAACCTAGTTGTGCTTCTCCGCCTTCACTGTGCATCAGAATCACCTGGGCAGCTTTGAACAAATATTGATGCCTAGTCCCTACCCCCAGAGACTGGCATCTAACTAGTCTGGGGTGGGAGCCAGGCATCCATATATTTTTTAAAGCTTCCAGGTAACACTAATGTGCAATCAGGGTTGACAAATACTCACCTACAGAAAAATTCAAATCTTTACCTACAATTTCATATAAGTAAAAAGGTATTGATATTTATATATTTATCATATCTAGCCATTTTACTCAATTGTGTTATTCTACAAGCTTGTTGGTTTATTCGTATTGTCTATAACATTTTTTGTTTTACCCTGTCCACAATCGCCATTTTTGCTATTCGTTCCTTGCTTTATTCCCTTCCTAACTTTGAGAATTATGTTAAATGGTGCAGAAAACATCCTTCTTTTCCACTTGATTTTAATAGGAATAGCTATAGAAATGCCGCTACAGAGGGTGTTCACCATTGATATGGAATATATCTTTATGTTAAGAAAATATTTTTCTATTAATACTTTTTAAAGAGTATTTATAAAGGAGTCTTTGTCTTCACTAAAATTATGTTTTGTTTTGCTTTTATTTGATCTAAACAACTTTGTATTTAAAATCCTCTGTATTTCTCATGGATTCCTGAAACTTCACACATCTACAATGCTTCAAACAAAGATTTTTCTGTTAGGTTTATTCTTCCTTGTTAAGTCATCAGAGATCTTTTTTTTTTTTTTTTTTTGCGGTACACGGACCTCTCACTGTTGTGGCCTCTCCCGTTGCGGAGCACAGGCTCCGGACGCGCAGGCTCAGCGGCCATGGCTCACAGCTGCTCTGCGGCATGTGGGATCTTCCCGGACCGGGGCACGAACCTGTGTCCCCTGCATCGGCAGGCGGACTCTCAACCACTGCGCCACCAGGGAAGCCCCAGAGATCATTTTAACATGGACAGTTTGGTGTTTTATAAAGGTTCTGTCAACACTGTGGTGATGGTTTGGTTAAGAGATTGAAGGTATGCTGTATGCAACTGAAATCATGATCTAGAGGAGAAGCAATTCCCCTCACCATTTGCAGACGCCCTCCCCTGGGTAGTGAGAGTAATCAACATACTCCATGCTCCAAGCTGTTACCAAGTATAGAATATCAGGTCTCCTGGGTGGCAGATGCTCTCTCTGATGCCTAATGGGTCTCCCATTGTCAACTCAAGTCTACTAACTTGGATTCCCTGAGAACTTTACTTCTTTAAAATGTTAGTGAGGGCTTCCCTGGTGGCGCAGTGGTTGAGAGTCCGCCTGCCGATGCAGGGGACATGGGTTCGTGCCCCAGTCCAGAAAGATCCCACATGCCGCAGAGCGGCTGGGCCCGTGAGCCATGGCCACGGAGTCTGCGCGTCCGGAGCCTGTGCTCCGCAACGGGAGAGGCCACAACAGTGAGAGGCCCGCGTACCAGGAAAAAAAAAAAAAAAAATGTTAGTGATTAGTAAAATAGTGAGACACACATTGTAATGGAACCAAAAGTCAATACTGTGGGCAAATGATTACAAGCTCTTGTGTATGTTTCTAGTCCTACCTTCCAACCACACTTTTTAAAAATCAACTACTCGTATGGGATATAAAGTTAAAACCTTAACAGTTATTTTACCTTCATGCTGACTATTGCAACTCGGAGGTTCGTCCCACCAAGATCAACAGCCAAGGCACTTAGAGTTTCAAGAATATGGTCAATATCTTGGGAGATGTTATCCTTCACAGGAGGAAAACAGAATTTCTTTTGTAGTGGCTCTTGAAGATCAATAGATTTGAGAAACTTCAAAATCCTCGGAACAGCATTTCCATCCCCATATATCTTTGAACTGCAATGTCCAAAAAGTCAATTAAATTGTTTCTCTTGTACATATTAAATTATATTGAGGACACAGTATTATTGGAATCTGAAATTTCGGGTAATAAATAGTTTGGGCTTCTTCTTTTAAAATAACAACATCTGGATCTCTTCAGCCACACTCTAACTAAATACCTTCATATTATCAATAGAATATCTAAAACCATTGTTGATTGCAATACAACTATTTCCTCCTGAGATATCATTAACAAATTGCCTGTAAGATCAAAGAAAAATTATCTTTGTTAAGCCAATTTCAGAATATATCATAGTTTGGGACAGTAAAAAAATTTTTTTTGCTTTTTTGGTTTTCATCTTTACTTTTGTAAGGAAAAAATTATTTTCAGAAAAAAAGAATCAAATAAAGGAAAATCTGATTAATTTGAAACAGAAAGGATAGTCTAAATTAAAATGCTGAACTATACTATTTTTAAAGAAAATCGTTACATTACTTTCTAATACTTACAGAAATTCAAAATAGGCTAAAGCAGTAGTTCCTAGCAGAAGTGCTGTATTAACTGAGACAAATTATTCTCCACTGGAACCCTTGGTAGAGTAACAGCGGGTAGATTAGCAAGCCCTGTCTCACCAGCAGATAGGGACCTCTAAGGATGCAGAATGAGAGCACCATTAGGGCGACTACACAGCTTGAAAATGGTGCCCAAAACAGCTCCTGTTTTAAATCACTTTAAAAATATACACTCACCAAGGGTACTGTTTACCAAACTGAAGGTGCAGCGCTTGCAATATTTTGTCTTGGGTATCAGCATCCCGGACATGAAGGACATTCTCCCCTAGGTAAATCCAGTGCCGTATAGTGATTCGGAAGTGGGAGAAACCAAAGAATATAGAAATGAGCAGTGTGTCGTGCTTATAAGTAGCCCTATAACCCAGAAGGCTTCAAACAAGTCTTCTATTAGAGAGACGAACTTTTCTACTTTATACCTTTTAAAGCACTCTCAGCAAGATCTCCATATATCAGATAAGTAAGGAGCCGTAGGTTCCTTTATTCCCAAAGAGAATAAATCAAGCTCTTGTTTGTTTATTGGAATAAATAAGGTAATTAATCCAGTATCCACTTGCCACTCATCTGTTCATCCAGCGTGTCCACTCTTTCCATCTGCCCTACCTTCCATCTACTCAGCCAGTTGTGGGATCAACTGGTCAGGCCAGGTTGCCAGTTAGTCAACTGGCCAGTCAGCTGTTGATGCAGTCACTTCCTTTCCATACATTTTCTGACCAATTTGAGGGAGTAAATACAGTGACAATGACATGTTTTTTCAATAGACTTGGCTATGAAGAGGAGAAAAGCAGAAGGGTGGTGGCTGGGGAGAGGTTGTTTTGTACTGTTTTGTTTTGAAGATACCAGAGACTTAGGCATGTTTAAATGCCAAGGAGGCTAAAGATACATGGAAGAGAAACGTCCTTGAGAAGCCAATAGGGGTGGGGATTTAGAACACAGGTAGAAGGCAGAGCAGTGGACAGGCAGGGGTGACCCCACACCCTCCAATGTAAAGAAGGTAAGAAGGAAAGGATAGAGGGGCATGTGTTTGTGTAAGTGTGGTGGCAGAAAGGACAGACTGCCTTTTTTTTTTAAGAGAAATCTTTTTTTTAAATAAATTTATTTATTTTTGGCTGCATTGGGTCTTTGTTGCTGCAGGCAGGCTTTCTCTAGTTGAGGTGAGCGGGGGCTGCTCTTCGTTGCGGTGCGCAGGCTTCTCATTGCGGTGGCTTCTCTTGTTGTGGAGCACAGGCTCTAGGCGTGCAGACTTCAGCAGTTGTTGCATGCAGGCTCAGTAGTTGTGGCTCGCGGGCTCTAGAGCACAGGCTCAGTAGTTGTGGTGCATGGGCTTAGTTGCTCTGCGGCATGTGGGATCTTCCTGGACCAGGGATCGAACCCGTGTCCCCTGCCTTGGCAGGTGGATTCTTAACCACTGCGCCACCAGGGAAGTCCCAGGACAGACTGCTTTTGATAGAAGACCCTGGTACCAAATCCAATGTTCACATCTTATTTGAACTCTCAGCATCATTCAACACCATCTCCTTGAAACCCTTTCTTTTCTGGGCTTTAATAATATCACACTCCCGGTTTTCTGGCAGTTCCTTTTCAGTCTTCCCTCCTGGCCCTTCCCTCCTCATCAGAAGGGCTCCAGAGTTTGGTCCTAGGCTCCATTCTCTTCCCTATTTACATGTTCCCCCTGGGTAATCTCATTTCATCCCTTGGTTTTAAATACCATTTCTGGCACAGTGTGTCATTATCCTCAATATCCTTTGTACAGTAGCAGAATTTTTAGCTTGGCATCTAATCACCCAGCTAAAGGGTATATGTATTCTTCAGCTACCCTTGCAGCTGGATGTGGCCATGTGACGACATTCTGATAGGATGTATGAAGAAATACTTGCAACTTCCAAGTTGTGCTTTTAGAGGGAAGGACATCTTCCCCTCTCCTCCTTTCCCAGTGGCTAAAATGTGCACTTGGCAGCAAGAGATGGAGCAACCATCAAGAAGATAGATGGAGGCTAAGTCTCTGATGACTTACAGTGAGAAACAAAGAAAATCTAACTTATTTGAGGCACTCTTATTTTGGGTCTCTCTGTTACAGCAGCTGAACTGATATCCTAACTAAACACCATCTATACGCCATCACTCTCAAATCTGTATCTTCAACTTCAACTCTCCCTGGAACAACATAGCTGCCAACCTGCCATCTCCACTCATATCTAATAGGCATCTCAAACTTAACATGGCCATTAGAGAACTCTTAATTCTACCCACTCCCAAATTATTCCGTCCTCAGGGTACTCCGTATCAGGAAAGAACACCCCCACTACTCAAACCAAAAGTGTAAGAATTATTGTTGATTCCCTTCTTCATTTTACTGGGCACAGGAAAACGAAAGACTGGCATTCATATAACACATTCAACCACATTCTCTCTTAAACACAGCCATCAAAGACCATAATTAACTAAGAAACTCTTAGCTCTGATATTACAAAGACAATAAAAAATTTGGTAATCAGTGTGTGCTACCTATAGGTTTCAGGCTACAATTGGTCATTAACCTCATTCACTCACTTACTGATAAACACATATGCCGGCACCGATACGTGCATACTTTATAATAACTCATACAAATGTATTAAGCTTAGTCAGTTGAAATATAAGCAAAGGTAAATACCTGTTTCTCTTCCAATCTGACGTGTTCCTAGGTTGATCACAGGTGTTCCAAAAGCTCCAACCTCTCGTACCCCACAGCTGCTGTTCCCAATCATACAACCAGCATGGGCAACCAGCTGTATAAACTGGTCAAATGGGACATGTTTAACTGCACGAAAATTGGGATGATGCTCAATGCCCTTCTTCCGCATCACTCGAACCATTTCTTTGCTCCCTGTGAAAATGAAAAGAACCAACTGTTAAATGGTTTACGAGATAAAGGAACAATTTTCATCGGCAAGTATAGCCCCACTTAAAGAAATATCTCTCATAAAAACTCATAACAGTTATTAGGGAAACAGTCCTTTTAATTACTGATCTTTTCATGAATGATGAACATCCAAAACATCTGGTCAGCCCTGTGTTTCAACTCGTCTAGAAACTTTAAACAGCAGCAGTGGGTCTCTTCAAACAGCACTCCACAAAGCAAATACTAACACCCCAGTAAAAGCTCTTACCTTACCAATTAAGAGGCTCAAGACAGTCCAACAGTCTCTATCTCTTAAGCCAGGAGTTCCTAAATGGAAAGGTCTCGGGCTCCACGTACCAAGCTGATCGAGGGCCTCTGCCTCAGCTATGCTCACATCTACAGTAACGACAGCTCAGTGGGACAGCAAGCGCTCCCACTTACGTGGACTAAACAAGCTCTAAGCAAATACAGATTCTGATACTGTGGCTGATATTTTACTTTACATGCATGACTTTGTTTTGAAAAGTTACAGATGTATGAGGGGGAGATGATATTCAGTGTCCCTCTGCTTGCCTCTCTACTCACCCTTTGCTAGTGGCTGTGACCAAGGCGGGCAAGGAGGCTAATCTGATCAGTTACAAGGCAGGACGACGACCACACTGTGTCCACTGGTGTGCAGGAGCCGCGAATTTAACAGAAGCTGGGCATGCATGTGTTCTCCTTTTAACTTTCTCCATGGCAAGGCAGGCAACAGACTCAGGGGCTAACTCCTTAGAGCAGGCCCGGCCACTTCTCTCCTGCCAGAACATGCCAGTCATTACCTAGAACTCGTGTAGTGCAGGGCACGCCAGAAGCTGCTACTATTCCAAGGTTCAGATTTGGGTTCAACTGAAGGCTTCTCTTTGGCCCTATACAAAAGGCACTAAACCTGTTTTCCAGAAAAGCCTACATTAGGGAATGGGGCACTAAGTCAGATAATGAGAAAGTGATGCCTTGATTCTTATTTCCCTCTTGTTCCTTGTGTATATTTTATCAAAAACCCTGTGAAAAGGAGAGGCGAGTGGCAGACATGATTTAGGCATTCCTGGGACCCTTTCCTTTCATAGGGGTAAAAAATCTCAAATTCTAAAGTATATACAATAAGGAAGGTATATTACAAACAGAATATCACTGACAATGAATACTGAAGAACAGATATAATTACATTATAAATATTTATGCAAAAATGTAAGGGATTAGAAAAGAATAAATATTAAGGTTTTTGAAATATTGATACATAACCTGGATGAAATCTGGGTTGGGGGGTCTTAAAGTTTTTTTCCTACTAACACCCTACTTTGTTCCCCCTAACGGAAAAGATTATTCAAGACACACTAAGGGAAGGATTCTTTCAGTGTAAGATGGTGACATCTTGGCACTGCAGAGAAGGGATCCTGCCTCCTTTACCAAAAAATGCCTAAGAGCTCAGCAATGAGTGGTATCAGCTAATAATAACCAGTATCTGAAAATCCCTCAGTATCAGGCCCTGCTCTGGCATTTCCCATTTATATATCCCTACCATTAACCTAAGGTCTTACTAGCACTGGTTCCACCCACCAGTAGGTGATCAATCAGGTTAGGCTTAAGGATCAACTGGTTGGGAGCTAGAGATCTAAATTGCTTAAGCTCAAGATTAAATTAAGGTATAGCTAACATAAATAAGAGAACAAGAAATAAAAATAATGGCTATTTTACTGCAGTCAGTAGGATCATTACTTTCCTAGAGACACTCTTTCAGCTTCTAAGGTTTATATCTCTTGGCTATTGCATTTTTTTTTAACATCTTTATTGGAGTATAATTGCTTTACAATGGTGTGTTAGTTTCTGCTTTATAACAAATCAGCTATACATATACATATATCCCCATTATCCCCTCCCTCTTGTGTCTCCCTCCCTAGAGTCTGTCATACAGAGTGAAGTGAGTCAGAAAGAGAAAAACAAATACCATATGCTAACACATATATATGGAATCTAAAAAAAAAAAAGGTTTTGGCTATTGCATTTTCTCATTGATGGAAAATGGAGGGAAGAGACTAAACATGAAACTAGAATGGAGATTTGAGATTTTTTTTAAGTATTTATTTCTTTCCTATTAAGTTTCTACTAGACTGAATAATATCACAAACTCCTCAATCTACTGCAAAATCGGTGATCCTTTGAAAATCAGAATGCATTTCAGAATAGAATGGCCTTCAATGATAAGATGAGCAAGATAGGAAGGTCGGTCAAAAGAAGACATAATAGAAACATAAAACTGGAAAGGTAGGTGGCATACTTTCATTTTCAAGTTAAATTACCTGCATCAATATTTGGAAACAGAACTAGGGTCCGCTTGTTAAATGAGATAAGTGCATCCAATGTTAGTTCGAACATTTTTAGGGAATGCTTAATGTCCGTGGTCACAGGGTGCTGTAGTGCAACAATGTAATCTTTAGATTTTACATCATCACCTGTTTAAAGAAAAATCAAACCACATTGCTTCATTAGTTAAGAATCTTAAAGGAGGAAGAAGCAAATTCTAAAAAGCAAGACCCCAAAGTCTATGTTTTAAAATTCTGAGGAAAAAACAATTTGTCACATTCTAAGCAGGGCATCCAAATTCGGATCAAAGGATAAGAACTTACAGCAACAAGTCCAAGGATTCTTCACGGAACTTAACGTTTTACAAAGGTGCTTGCTACCACAAACAAAATATATAATTTTAAATAGTAGACACTAGACTTCATTGTCTTAAAATTCACAATATTTCAAAGCGTTAGAAAAATGTGACTCTTCCCAATTTCTAACTAGTGTTTCTAATGAATTATCAGCAATATTAATGAGTAATAATGTGTTGCAAATCAGGGCATTTAGAGATTGATTGAGCATGAAATAAATTTCGTATAATGCATAGGCATTTCCCCACTATCGCCCACCAGATTCAACAAAACAGTGTTTCTAACTCTGTTCAAAGGCCTAGAAAGGCTTCACTCATCCCCAGGCTGGGATCCCAAGGACAGTTCCTCAGCAAAAATGTAAAGTGTAAAAGATTTGGGTGGACAGTGCCATGCCAAATAACACAAAGAATTCTGCAACAGGGCCTATATTATCCTATAAAACTGAAGATGAGCTCTACTCACTTATTTTTTTGTTTGTTTTGTTGTTTTCTTCTACTCTTTTTTTTTTTGTTGCGGTACGTGGGCCTCTCACTGTTGTGGCCTCTCCCGTTGCAGAGCACAGGCTCCGGACGCACAGGCTCAGCGGCCATGGCTCACGGGCCCAGCCGTTCCGCGGCATGTGCGACCTTCCCGGAACGGGGCACGAACCTGTGTCCCCTGCATCGGCAGGCGGACTCTCAACCACTGCGCCACCAGGGAAGCCCCCTACTCACTTATTTTTAATGAAAGGATATATTTATTTGTGATATTAATTTTAATGATCAACTTTATCATGAATTATGTTTATCATTAATCCAAATTCAATCAGTAGCAGTTACTCTTTTAAATTTATTAATTTTTTTTTTTTGTGTGGTACATGGGCCTCTCACTGTTGTGGCCTCTCTCGCTGCGGAGCACAGGCTCCAGACGCGCAGGCTCAGCGGCCATGGCTCACGGGCCCAGCTGCTCCGCGGCATGTGGGATCTTCCCGGACCGGGGCACAAACCCGTGTCCCCTGCATCGGCAGGCGGACTCTCAACCACTGTGCCACCAGGGAAGCCCAGCAGTTACTTTTTATGATTTAATGGTAACAGAAATTTTTTACTAAGAATCTTCAGTAGTATTTGATTTAAAAGACTACAGGCTCCAAAATTTTATTTTAAAAAATGACTGGTCCCATATCATGTTCTAAACTGGGGGTGGGGTGGGGATATAATTACTAAATTTTTGTTCAAAGTAGTAAAAAGGAACAGTGAAAAAGAAAACACAGAGCGATGAGCTGGAGCTACCCATCCCTGGCAATAATACATTTTGTGCAAAGCCTGCACCTGGTCCTCGATGTATGACTTCTGACATTTATCTGCCTTTGTCTCCATAACTCAGCAGCTTCAGCCCTTCCACACAACCGTTTCCATTACGGTACCATTACTTGGTTTTGGGTCAAAAAGTTCTATATTTACTGTGGTATTTCTTTCAGTATTAGGAATGTAACATGTCTTTTTAACTTTGCTAATATTTTTATTAGGACTGTTATTTATTAATGTTCTGGTTACAAAGCTGCATGTTCTGAGTGGCTTACCCAATACTATTTTTCTTATAAGCAGAAGGATAACGTCAGAAATTGCAGGTTGAGAAGCAGGTACAGGCTTTGCACAAAAGGTATTATTGCCAGGGACAGGTGGCTTTGGCTCAATGTCTTTTTCCCCCCCCACTGGTTTAAAAAAAAAAATCTAGTTTTTGCTAGAATCGTCATTCTTCTTTTCACAAACTGCTTAAAAGGTTCCAAAGAGAACCTTAAGCCCTACAAGTACAATTTTGCTGTATTCTGCTTTATAAGGGTTATTTTCTATTCATTACAAGTTTTTCAGAAATACAAAGTTTTTCAGAAGACATAGTGAGCTAACACTATAATCAGAACAGAATGCAAGAATGTTTACTTAGAAGCATGCAGAAAGGGGAGATTGAAGAGACAGAAGCCTGTTCCATCAGCATTATCTTGACAGGTTCCCTGATAGCTATGAATCTGTCCAAGGATAAGAAATATATAGAATGGATTAACTTATATAGTAGAAAAACCCAATTTATTTCCTGTTCTAATGTGATCTGGATTTAAAATATACACAATCACTTTGATTACACAATCACCAAATTAATTTACTATTAACTTCATTATTCAACAGATCTACCTCTTCACAGAGGAAAGTCCTAAATACCTAAATAGACGATTAGTCCTGATTGGCCCTCTAAATAGTACTCTCACTATAAATTAACTAATAGACATTGTGTGTAAACCTATTTTCTTTGCCTCTGAGTAGCAAAAATAATTTCCAGGAATCTAGATCATTGATCATTGAAGATTTCAGACCTTAAGGCTTACTTACAGAGGTAACAATCTCTAATGGTACAACTATGACTTCTGCTTTTTAATAATAATCATAATCCCTTATAACTGCTTTCAACATCCATTATCTCATCTGAGTATTCCAACAAGCCCATAAGAAAGGCATTAAAATTAAAAATAACAATTTGTTTCATTGAGCTAAAAAGCAAAATAAAGGAAAAAAAAAACCTTAATTCTACTAACCAGAAGTGAATATTATAAATGACTTGGTGCACATACTTACCGACCTTTCTACGTTACTGTTTTTATAAAAATGTATCATTATACGTATAATTTTATAGCTTGCTTTTTTTTCCTTTTTGATATATCAGGATCGGTCCCTGTAACTAATATTCACCTATAACGTTATATTTAATGGATTAAAAGCATTCCATTGTATAAAAATAGCACAGATTTAAAAAATTCAATCCATTAAGTCTATTTTATAGAAAAGGTGAGTCTCAGAGAGGTGAAGTCATACCATAGGGCGAGATCTATGAACTAAAAACCTTGGCCTTCTGATTGCTAATGGAACATTCTACCCACAGTAGTTTCCAAAGGACAGAAGCATACCCAAACTTTCGGACAAAAGCAACCATTAGACTGAATGAAGTCTGATACGTACCTAACCACATCCGAATGATGCTCATGTAGTCTTTGTTCTTGGCGGAGAGAAGTTTGTCATAGGAAGGGCAGCCTGCCAACAAGATGCGATCATGGTCCTCACACATGGATATCAGGTGTTGCTCTGCACTTCGGGTGCAGCACACATGATAATGAGCCAGTTTCGTTATAGCGTGTCTGATAGAGTCGTCAATGGTCCCACTGACTTCCCCCCCTTCAATGTGAAGGATTCGGATGTTCATCAAGGCAGCAGACGTAGCCAGAGCCAGGGCATCAAACCTGTCTCCATGAACAATCATGATATCAGGCTTCAGGCGGTTAAGAACATCTGGTAGCTTCACAAGGGCCAGGCCCACTGACTCCACCATGGCTGCCTCATCTTCCCCTCTGACAATTGTGTGTAGTCTGGTGTTAATGTCAAAGTCATCTTGTTCAATCATGCGATATGTGTTTCTAAAGCAGGAGAGAAATAACAATGTGAGAGCATGTTCTTAAGTATAGGGCTATAAAAACATCAACATTAACCCTGAAGGGAGAAATGTTTCACAAAATTTCCTTGTTAAAATAAATGAACTGAAGTGTAACTTACACACAAAAATAAAAGCACAGACCATAAATATACGGATCACTTAATTAATTTTTCTACACAAACACCCCTCTAGCCACCACCCAGATCAACACATCCCGCACCTGGGAGGTCTCACTTGTGCCCCCTTCAGTGAGCACCTGGAGGGAGAAATATTGGAGGGAGAATGTTTTTATCAGGAAAAGAGAGAGTAAATTTTACAGTGGTCACAACTATTTCTTTCTTTTTTAAAATATATATAAATTTTTAAAAAGAAATATGCTACTTAATAGAAAAAAATTACTTATAAAAGCAGAGCTCATTAAAAAAATAGTATGGAACCAGGATACCTGACATGTCACTATATATAAATTTCTGAATGATGGAAATTATCTCCTGAATTCTCTTTGTATGTTACCATTAATGCAGCATAATTCTGACTGGGGTGAAAATGTACGTTTTTAAATTGGCTGTGAAATGCAGTTTCAGGTCTGTTTCATGCTTCAGTAACAACAGCAATTCTCAATGCCTTAAAGTTTCCTGCCTGTTATGACTAGATTTTAAAAGATCTGACTTTTTTTTCTAAATATACATTTATTGTTTAAAAATTGGAAAACACAGAAAATTATCATGCATAAACCTACCACTCGGCAATATCAGTATTACCATTTTGATTTCTTTCTAGCCATTTTATGCATAGTATTTCAACATGGTTGAGAACACATCATAGTACAATTCTGTAATCTAGTTAATCCATTTAACACTATATTTTCTCAGATCATGAAGGATTCTTTACATACATCATACTGATGCCTTAGTAGTCATTTTATAGATTCCTTTGGATTTTCCTACAAAAGCTATGATGTCATCTGTAAATAAAGACAATCTTGTGCCTTTATTTATATCTCGTTTCATTGCACTGGCTGTTACATGCAGTACACAGAGAAGGGTGAAAGTGGATGTCCTTACCTTGTTACCAATCTTTGGAGAAAAGCACAAATTTTATGTTAGCTATAGGTTTTTCACAGGTGGTCTTTATCAGACTGAGGAATTTCCTTTCTATTCCAAGTTTGCTAAAGGTTTTACCATAACTAGTTGTTGAATTTTGTCAAATGCTTTTTTAATATCTATTGAGATGAATGTGTTGGTCCCCCCACCCACCGCCTTTTTTCTTAATTGGGGTATAGTTGTTTTACAATGTTGTGTTAGTTTCTACTGTACAGTGAAGTGGAGTTTCCTGTGCTATAGAGCAGGTTCTCATTAGTTATCTATTTTATACATATTAGTGTATATATGTCAATCCCAATATCCCAATTCATCCCACCCCCACTTTCCCCCCTTGGTGTCCATAAGTTTGTTCTCTACATCTGTGTCTCTATTTCTGCCTTGCAAACTGGTTCATCTGTACCATTTGATTTCCCACTTTACTCTGTTAATACGTGAATCACACGAATTGATTTTCAAATGTTAAATCAATCTTGAATTCCTGAGATAAACCCACTTGGTCATGACATATTATCTGTTTTTGTATATCGCTGGATATGATTTGCTAATTTTTTGTTTAAAATTTTTATGTCTAATTCATGAGGGATACTGATCTGAATTTTCTTATAATGTCTTTCTCAGGTTTTGATATCAGGATTATGCTGACCTTATTAAATAATCTAGGAAGTCCCATGGCTCCTCTATTTTCTGAAAAAGTTTATATAGGATCTTAAAAGTTTGATAGAATTCAAAAGTGCAGCCAACTTGGTAGGAAGTTATTTTTATAGGAAGTGTTTGATAATGAATTCAATTTCTTTAATATAGAGCTATCGAGATTTTCTATTTTTTTCTGTCAATTTTGGTAAGTGGTGTTTTTCAAGGAGTTTGTCCATTTCATCTAAATTGACTGTCAAATTTACTGGCCTAATATTCTCCTTTTATTCTTTTAATGGCTGTAACATCAAGATGATATCCTCTTTGTTATCCTATATTGGTAAATACTGTGTTCCCTTTTTCTTGTTCTGCAGGAGCTTGTCAATTTTATTATTTTAAAGAAATAACTTTTGCCTCGATTAATTTTCTCTACTGTTTAATCTACTCTTACATTTCATTGATTTCCACTCTACCGTTCCTCCCTTCTACTTACTTTGGGCTTAATTTTCTTTTTCCTGTTTGTTAAAGTGGAAATGGATCCTTGACTCTAAATTTCTCTTTTTTCACGTAAGTATTTAAAGCTATAAATTTCCCCATAAGCACTGCTTAATCTATACCCACAAATTTTGAAATACTGTAATATTTGTTTTTAATTTAAATTTATTTATTTATTTTTGACTGCATTGGGTCTTCGTTGCTTTGCACGGGCTTTCTCTAGTTGCAGTGAGCAGGGGCTACTCTTCATTGCAGTGCGCAGGCTTCTCACTGCAGTGGCTTCTCTTGTCGCGGAGCATGGGCTCTCAGTGCACGGACTTCAGTAGTTGTGGCTCATGGGCTCTAGAGCGCAGGATCAGTAGTTGTGACACACAGGCTTAGTTGCTCTGTGGCACATGGGATCTTCTCCGACCAGGGCTCGAACCCATGTCCCCTGCATTGGCAGGTGGATTCTTAACCACTGCACCACCAGGGAAGTCTGATATACTGCAATATTTATTATCCAATTCAAAACATTTTCTAATTTCCCTTAGGATTTCTTGTTTGACCCCTAAGCTTAAAACTCAACAATAAAAAACCCGATTTAAAAATGGGCTAAAGGGGCTTCCCTGGTGGCACAGTGGTTAAGAGTCCGCCTGCTGATGCAGGGGACGCGGGTTCGCGCTCCGGTCCGGGAAGATCCCACATGCCGCGAAGTGGCTGGGCCCATGAGCCAAGGCCACTGAGCCTGCACGTCCGGAGCCTGTGCTCCGCAACGGGAGAGGCCACAGCAGGGAGAGGCCCGCGTATTGCAAAAATAAATAAATAAATAAAAATAAAAATAAAAATGGGCTAAAGGGCTTCCCCGGTGGCACAGTGGTTAAGAATCCGCCTGCCGGGCTTCCCTGGTGGCGCAGTGGTTGAGAATCTGCCTGGCAATGCAGGGGACATGGGTTCGAGCCCCGGTCTGGGAAGATCCCACATGCCACAGAGCAACTAGGCTCGTGAGCCACAACTACTGAGCCTGCGCGTCTGGAGCCTGTGCTCCGCAACAAAAATGGCCACGATAGTGAGAGGCCCACGCACCGCAATGAAGAGTGGCCCCCGCTCACCACAACTAGAGAAAGCCCTCACACAGAAACAAAGACCCAACACAGCCAAAAATTAAAAAATAAATTTAAAAAAACATTGAAATAAATCACATTTCACTTTAAAAAAAAGAATCTGCCTGCCAATGCAGGGGACATGGGTTCGAGCCCTGGTCCGGGGAGATCCCATGTGCTGCGGAGCAATGAAGCCTGTGCGCCACAACTACTGAGCCTGCGCTCTAGAGCCTGCGCGCCACAACTACTGAAGCCCATACTAGAGCCCATGCTCTGTAACAAGAGAAGCCACTGCTATGAGAAGCCCGCGCACCACAATGAAGAGTAGCTCCCGCTCGCCGCAACTAGAGAAAGCCCGCGCACAGCGAAGAAGACCCAACACAGCCAAAAATGAAAAAAAATAAATTTACTTAAAAATAAATAAAAATGGCCTAAGACCTTAACATACACCTCACCAAAGATGATATAAGGATAGCAAATAAGCATATGAAAAGATACTCCACATTATATGTCATCAAGGAAATGCAAATTAAAACGAGATACTGCTACACACCTATTAGAATGGCCAAAATCCAGAACACTGACAACACTAAATGCTGGCAAGGATGTGGAGCAACAGGAACTCTCATTCACTGTTGCGGGGAATACAAAATGATACAGCCACTTTGGAAGACAGTTTGGCAGTTTATTGCAAAAGTAAACATGCTCTTACCATACGATCTAGCAATCATGCTCCTTCGTTTACCTAAACGAGCGGAAAACTTATGTCACACAAAAATCTGCAAAATGAATGTTTATAGCAGCTTTATTCATAATTGCCAAAACTTGGAAGCAACCAAAATATCCTTCAGTAAGGGAATGGAGAAATAAACTATCATACATCCACACAATGGAATATCATTCAGTGAAAAAAGAAATGACTATCAAGCTATGAAAATACATGAAGGAAACTTAAATGCGTATTACTAAATGAAAGAAGCAAATCTGAAGAGGCTACATAATATGTGATTCCAACTATATGACATTCTGGAAAAGGCAAAAATCTATGGAAATGGTGAAAACATCACTGATTGCCAGGAGACTGTTGGGGGGGAGGGATGAATAGGTAGAGGAGAAGACTTGGGGGGCAGTGAAATGACTCTGTGTGATACTATAATGGTAGATACATGCCATTATACATTTGTCCAAACCCAGAGAACTTACACCACCAAGCTGAATCCTAATGTAAACTATGGACTTTGGGTGATAACAGTGTGTCAGTGGAAGTTCATCAATTGTAAAAAACGTACCACTGAAGTGTGGTAGGGGATGTTGATAATGGGGATGCTATGCATGTATAGGGGAAGAGAGGTATACGGGAAACTTCTGTACCTTCTGCTCAATTTTGCTGTTAGAGCTAAAACTGTTCTAAAAAATTAGGTCTATTTTTTAAAGACATTCTTTCTTTTATATATATGCATGTACTTTACCATTTCTAGTCACTCCTTTCTGTAGATCTAAGTTCCCAACAGGTATCATTTCTCTTCAGTTTGAAGAATCTGCCTTAGCATTTTTTTGTAGTATATACCTGATGGTGATAATTTGCTTAGCTTTTCTCTTCAACTTTATTTTTGAAAGATATTTTCACAGATAAAAAATTCTGGGTTAACAGGAGTTATTTTTCCCCCTTTGAGCACATTAAAGATGCTCCACTGTCTTCTGGCCTCCACTGTCAGACAGTGAGTTAGTTAGTTATCATTCATATCATTGTTCCCCTGTAAGAAATGTAATTTTTGTCTTGTTGCTTTCAAGATTTTCTTGTTTTCAGCAAATTGACTATGATTTTGTCTACAGGTAGTTTTCTTAGTATTTATCTGTTAGGGGTTGTTGACCTTTCTGGATCTGTACATCGATGTTTTTTCGTTTGTTTTTTTACCAAATTTGGAAACCTCTGGCCAGTATTTCTTCTAAGATTGCAACATAGCTTTAATTCTGAGACTGTCCCGCCTACAGAATGTTCATACCTAACTGTTTGAATCAGGAACCAGAATCAGAATTCCCTTGAAATAGCATCTCAAAAAACAAAACACTATGTCCCATAACACCAAATATACTTGAAGAATTTGCTAAGCCCTGAATTAAACTGAAATATTGAGTTTATTTTTAAACTAAGTTCTGTATTAAACATGTATTAAACAAACATGTTTTAAGTATTTAGTCTGAACTGCTGCCAAACTTGAACATTTTCAAAAACTATGGGACTGTAACAAAACTAGGCCACCGATATAATCTCTAAATGAAATTAGACTTGATCCAGTGCATTTGTCTTAAGTCCCCAAACTGAACCTCTTCACAGCAGTAGGGGCTGTCATGGTACCCACACCACCACAACCAATCTTCTCATTAATCTTTACTGATAGTATCTCTCCTCCTCCTCTTAAATAACCTTGTCTCTAATTTGGAAGCATCATTCTTAGATGAAAATCAGTTGAATGATCTATCGGTTGTTGTTTTCTGATTATTTTTCTTTGTGCTGTTGCATATTAAAAGTATAAAGAAATATGATTAGCAGTTCTCAAACTTCACCTCTCCAATAGCAGAAGGAATCTGATCCTTGAGGGATTTAAGTTTTCTCCTCAGCTTTTACATTTGGGATGGTCCCCCTACCATGTCTCTTCCTGCAGAAAAATGCTCAGACAGCTGCATAAAGAGTGCCAACTATCTGCTGTCTTGAGATACCAAAGTTATACATAATTGTGCTGAAGATACTTATTCTGTTAGAGTCAACTAGACTTAAAAATTACTCAATTCCTCCAGAGAAGATACTCCCACCTCCACAATTAATTAGCATGTTTGACAGTCTTATTCTAAGTTTTTCACCTTAATTTGTTTTTATTTTCACTTTCTATCCAGCACAACTTCCTTTAGTTATTAGAATATTAATCCTTCTGAGTCTACGACAGTCATTTTTAACCCTCTCTAAATGAGAAACTAGTTGGTCTGGGAAAGTCTTCACAATGCAATGAGCACCAGTTGAGCATACAGTGCAGGGCACTCTATCTGTGTTAAATACTGTGTGTTGAGAGAGAGAAAGAAGAGAGAGAAAGAAGGTTATTTACTTACACACACAGAAAAGAAAGTACAGCAGATTTTTGCATGCATGACTTTAAAATTCTCAAGCATTCCTGAAATACCAAGTCATGGAGTCATGAAGTCATGTGCAATTTTGCTAAGCATGAATTTGAATCCCACCTATTTGACATTAACCTTAATAGGAGAGCAAGTCACTTAGCTAATGATTAAGCCAACCTTTCAGACCAAAATACAACATTGTTCCCATCATTTTCTTCATGTTTCTGTGGGGGAAATACCATAGAGCAAGGTCTCTCAATGTCAGCAGTATTGACATTTTAGGCCAGACAGATTCTTTGTCGTGGAGGGCTGACCCATGAACTGTAGGATGTTTAGAAACATCCCTAGCCTCTTAAAAAAATGTGCTGAGATCGGATCAAACTGGAGGAGTAGGATGTGGAGTTCACCTTCTCCACAAATATGGGATTGGCCAAAAAGTTCATTCGGGTTTTTCCGTAACATCTTATGGAAGATATTACAGAAAATACATATCAAAATGTTTAAATCAAAATATATCTACATGTGGAACGATTCTCACAAAACATCTACTGAATGCTGGCAGAAGACCTCAGACTTCCAAAAGGGCAAGAAAATCTCCATGTAATTGGGGAGGACAAAAGAAAAAAGAAAAATAAAGAGAGAAAGGAATCAGGATGGGACCTGCGCCGCTGGGAAGGACCAGTAAAAAAAGGAAAGGTTTCCACACACTGGAAGTCCCCTCACTGGTGGGGAGATCAGCCGGGATGGGAGGGGGAACTTCAGAGCCTCAGAAGAGAGCGCAGCAACCGGCCTGTGGAGGGTAGAAGGGAGAGAGAACTGCACCGAATGTCAGTGCTGCTGCCCGACACTCCCCAGCCTGAGACGCTGGTCCGCTGGGCCGGGTGGGGGCTGGGAGCTGAGGCTCAGGCTTCAGAGGTCACTCCACGGGGAGAGGACTGGGGTTGGCTGCGTGGAGACAGCCTGAGGGGACTAGGGTGTCGTATGGGAGAAGGCCTGGGCCCGCCAGAGAGGCAGGGTGCCATTGCTGGGTGGCACACAAGGAGACGGGCGGGACCGCCATAGGAGCTTCTTTCTCTGCTCACACACTAGCCAGCGGCAGGGCACTGCCTACATGAGCCCCAGGGGTAGGCGAGAGCCTCCACTACCATCTCGGACTCTAGAAGCAGGCACAGACCGCTGCTGCCGCTGAGGGTCCTGTGAGCAGGCGCTGGTCACTGCCCCCACCTTCCTGGGAGCGTGCGTGGCCTGCTGCCACTGCTGCCAAGAATCCCTCAACCAGGTGCCACCCGCTGCCCCCACCTTCCCAGGAGCGCACACGGGCCGTACACCTGCACACCCCCTATCAAGGGGATAACAGTGAGCACATGCTGAGGAAAGAGATGGCAAGCATCCAAACTAAAAACAGCCCTCACACCAAAAAAAAATTAAATCCACACAAGCTATGCAGGGACGCTGCCACATATAAATAGCCCTCCAAGACCAGGGTAGATAATTTTCCACCTAAACTCACAGAGTAAAAGAAATATAAGCAAAATGAAGAAGGAGAGAAAGCACTCCCAGTTAAAAGACCAAGAGTATTCCCCTGAAAGAACAAACAATGAAACAGACCTCTTCAGTCTAACAGACACCAAGTTCAAAAAGGAGGTAATGAAAATACTGAAGGAATTAAGAAAGGCTATCACAGAAATGCAGAGTACTGTAAAAAGGAACTAAAAACTATAAGGTGGAGCCCAGAAAAATTAGAAAGTTCATTTGCCGAGATGAAAGCTAAGCTAAAAGCAAAGAATAGCAGGATGAATAATGCAGAAGAAAGAGTAAGTGATTTGGAAGATAGAATAATGGAAATTACCCAATCAAAACAGCAGACAGAAAGCCAACAACAACAAAAAAACGAAGAAAGCAATATAAGAGACCTATGGGATAATATACAGCATGCCAATCTATGTATAATAGGAATTCCAGAAGAAGAAGAAAGAGAAAAGGGGATTGAAAATGTATTTGAAGAAATTATGGCTGAAAACTTCCCAAACCTAAAGAAGGAAACAGATATCCAGATATAGGAAGCACAGAGGGTCCCAAACAAGATGAACCCAAACAGAGCTACACCAAGACATATCATAATAAAAATGGCAAAAGTTGGGGCTTCCCTGGTGGTGCAGTGGTTGAGAGTCCGCCTGCCGATGCAGGGGACACGGGTTCGTGCCCCGGTCCGGGAGGATCCCACATGCCGCAGAGTGGCTGGGCCCGTGAGCCATGGCCGCTGAGCCTGTGCGTCCGGAACCTGTGCTCCACGACGGGAGAGACCACAACAGTGAGAGGCCCGTACCGCAAAACAAAAAACAAAACAAAACAAAACAAAATGGCAAAAGTTAGAGAGAGGATTCTAAAGGCAGCAAGAGAAAAACAGAGTTAATTACAAGGGAACCCTCATAAAGCTATCAGCTAGTTTATCTACAGAAACACTGCAGGCCAGTAGGGAGTGGCAAAGTACATTCAAAGTCTTGAAAGGGAAAAATCTGCAACCTAGAATACTCTACCCAGCAAGATTATCATTTAGGAGGAGAAATAAAGAATTTCTCAGACAAGCAAAAACTAAAAGAATACAGCAATACTAAACCTATCCTAAAAGGAATATTGAGAGGTCTTCTCTAAATAGAAAAGAAGCAAGAAGATATAGGAAGGAGGAAATCACAGTAGGAAAGTAAATCACTTAAGCCAATATACAGATTTTTTTTAAAAAGCCTATTTGTGAAAGTGACGATAAACACAAGGAACGGCAAAAGGATAAACGTGAAGTTGGAAAAAAGGAAATCAAAATCACAAAATGTGGGGAAGGAGAGTAAGAAAATGTAGATTGCTTTTTTTTTTTAAGAATGTGTCTGATCCTATATGACTATCAGTCTAAAGCAAGCAAATATAGGAAGGGGTTAACATACTTGAAAAACAGGGCAACCACAAATCACAAACATAAAACAGATTCACAAAACCAAAAAGAAGAAAACACAAGCATAAAAGAAAAGGAAATCATCAAACCACTAAAGGAAAAAGAAAGGAACAAAGAAGAAACATAGAATCAACTGGAAAACAAGGTTTAAAATGGCAATAAATACATATGTATGAATAATTACCTTAAATGTCAATGGGCTGAGTGCTCCAATTGAAAGACACAGAGTGGCAGACTGGATTAAAAATCAAGGGCCAACAATACACTGCCTACAAGAGACCCACCTTAGGGCAAAGGACACACATCGATTGAAAGTGAGGGGATGGAAAAAGATGTTTCATGCAAACAGAAATGACAAGAAAACAGGAGTTGCAATACTCATATCAGACAAAACAGACTTTAAAACAAAGGCCATCAAGAAAGATAAAGAAGGACACTATATAATGATAAAAGGATCAATACAAGAAGAGGATTTTACACTTGTCAACATATGTGTACCTAACATAGGAGCACCCAAATACTTAAAACAAATATTAACAGACATAAAGGAAGACATTGATGAGAATACAATAATAGTAGGAGACTTTTGGGTTTTTTTTTGCGATACGTGGGCCTCTCACTGTTGTGGCCCCTCCCGTTGCAGAGCACAGGCTCCAGACACGCAGGCTCAGCGGCCATGGCTCATGGGCCCAGCCACTCCGCGGCACGTGGGATCTTCCCGGACCGGGGCATGAACCCGTGTCCCCTGCATCGGCAGGCGGACTCTCAACCACTGCACCACCAGGGAAGCCCTATAGTAGGAGCCTTTAACACCCCACTCACATCAATGCACAGATCTTCTACACAGAAAATCAATAAGGCAACAGAGATCCTAAATGATACAATAGAACAAGTTTGACTTAACTGATATTTTCAGGACAGTTTTTACATCCAAAAAACCCAGAATACACATTCTTTTCAAGTGCACATGGAACACTCTCTAGGACTGACCACATACTAGGGCACAAAACTCACCTCGGGACTTCCCTGGTGGCGCAGTGGTTACGAATCCGCCTGTCAATGCAAGGGACATGGGTTCAAGCCCTAGTCCAGGAAGATTCCCACATGCCGTGGAGCAACTAAGCCCATGTGCCACAGCTACTGAGCCTGCACTCTAGAGCCCATGAGCCACAACTACTGAGCCCCCATGCCACAGCTACTGCAGCCCACACCCCTAGAGCCTGTGCTCCACAACAAGAGAAGCCACTGCAATGAGAAGCCCACGCACCACAGCAAATAGTAGCCCCCGCTCACTGCAAGTGGAGAAAGCCTTGGTGCGGCCGCAAAGACCCAACACAGTCAAAAATAAATAAATAAATATTTTAAAAAAACAAAAAACAACTCACCTCAACAAATTTAAAAGTATAGAAGTTATTTCAAGCATCTTCTCTGACTACAAAGGCATGAAACTAGAAATCAACCACAGGAAAAGAAATGAGAAAAAAACAATTACATGGAGACTAAACAACATGCTACTAAAAAACCAATGAGTCAGTAAGGAAATCAAAACAGAAATTTAAAAATACCGTGAGACAAATGACAATGAATGCACAACCATACAAAATCTACGGGATGCAGCAAAAGCAGTTCTTAGAGGGAAGTTTATAGCAATACAGGCCTTCCTCAAAAAAACAAGAAAAACCTCAAATAAACAACCTAACCTACCACCTAAAAGTATTAGAAAAAGAAGAACAAACAAAACCTAAAGTCAGCAGAAGGAAGGAAATAATAAAGATCAGAGAGGAAATAAATAAAATAGAGATTAAAAAATAGAAAAAAATCAATACAACCAAGAGTTGGTTCTTTGAAAGGGTAAACAACATTGACAAACCTCTGGCCAGGCTCACCAAGAAAAAAAGAGAGAGAACCCAAATAAACAAAATAAGAAAGGAAAAAGGAGAAATCTCAAATGATACCACAGAAATACAAAAAACCATAAGAGAACACTATGAAAAATTATTTGCCAACAAATTTGACCACCTAGAAGAAATGGACAACTTTCTAGAAACATACAGCCCACCAAAACTGAATCAAGAAAAAATAGATAATTCAGGGAACTCCCGGGTGGTCCAGTGGTTAGGACTTGGCACTTTCACTGCCACGGCCCAGGTTCAATCTCTGGTCGGGGAACTAAGATCCCACAAGCCGCATGGTGTGGCCAAATAAATTAAATTAAATTAAATTAAATATGGCACAAATGAATCTATCTACAAGACAAAAACAGACTCACAAACAGAGAACAGATTTGTGGTTGCCTAGGGGGTGGGGGGGGAGGGAGAGGGATGAACTGGGAGTTAGGGGTTAGTAGATGCAAACTATGACATTTAGAATGGACATGCCACAGCAACTAAGCCCGTGCACCACAACTACTGAGCCTGTGCTCTAGAGCCCATGAGCCACAACTACTGAGCTCGCGTGCCACAACTACTGAAGCCTGCGTGCCTAGAGCCCGTGCTCCGGAACAAGAGAAACCACCGCAATGAGAAGCCCGCACACCACAACAAAGAGTAGCCCCTGCTCGCTGCAACTAGAGAAGCCCCGCATGCAGCAACGAAGACCCAACACAGCCATAAATAAACAAATAAATAGATAAATAAAACAAAACTCAAGATACAAAAGCTTGTACAGTGAAAAGGCTACTTCTCACTTCTGTTTTACCAGTTATCCAGTTCTTCTCCCCAGAAGCAACCAATTTCTTGTGCTAGAATGCACTGTAGACATACATTTCCATTAAGTACTAGTCAAGTTTCCATTTCAGCAGTCTCACCTGACAAATACTACCTTCCCCGCTTAATTACTGTGGTAGGCAGATAAGAAACCTACCACAATCTCCTTGAAAGCCTCTCCCCGACTAGTCTTCTGCCAAACTTTTCTCACAGAAGTAAAAGAACACACTTAGACTTTCCCCTCAGGCTCTAGCTAAAATTTCTCCTTTACTTTGTCCTATCTCTGTTCAATAATGTAAGAAAACCCAAGTGGATTTTCTTAGACAGCCAGAATTCATTTCACATTTTAAAAATCTGTGAACTTTTGAGCTCTCCATAAGTTTCTTCTCTTGTCTTTAAAAGTATTTTCTTAGAGCAAATTGCTAAACTGGTTTTGGGGGGCAGGTTTTTATTTGTTTTTGCTGTTATTATCTTATTGTTAAAGGACATTTAAAAAGACAATTTTACCTTAACACAAGCTTCTTTCATATTCAATACTTTGGAGGCTGCATTAATGTTTTCATGCCACAAGGGTGTACTAAATGCCACTTTATTACATGTAACAAAATGTTCACCTTTGGTTTATACACCTGCTCCCTCAAAGATTTCCCAAGTTTCGTTTTTCATATTTAGAGTGTGATCAATAACAAACCTAATGTCACCGAAGTAAGAATTAATGGTAACGGTATTATAAAATTCTACTTTATCTTGTGGATCAAGTAGATTTTTAAAATCTTGTTCCATATCTACTACGTTATATGCATTTTTAATATAGGATTAGCATTAGAACTCACAAAACAGATTACATAGAATCACGTTATAGTCACACAACATATATTTATAAATGGCATTTCCGGATGTAATACCAAATAAAAGTAATAATAATAATAGCTATAATTTACCAACCATCTAACAGGCAGCATCCCTGTATAGATACTTTATGTCACTATCTCCATTCTTCACAATAACCTACAACACAAGTTTTCACTCCATTTTATAACTGAGGAACCTGAGGCTCAGAGATGCTAGGCAACTTCTCCAAGGCTACCTAAAACCTAAGTGGTAGAATTGGGATTTGAAGCCGGGTCCACACAGCTCCAAGACCAAAGTTCTCACCGGTACATCGTGTTGCAATGAAGAATATCATAAGAAAATGCTTTCATCTTACCCATAGTCATCTATCAGGTGAGAGCCAAGTACCACCACGTCAAGTTCAAAGAACTCAGGTTCCATTTTAATGCCAAACATGATTGGGGCGAGTTTAGAATAATCAGCACGGTTGCAAGTAGCAACACAGACCCGAAGCTTTCGGTTATTCTCCTTCTTCTCCATGACTTGTTTTCTTTTTGAGAGGTTCTTAAAATAGAGTTCCTGAAGTTGCAAAAATAAAAATTAGTATCCTATGATAAACCATAATGCAAAAGAATATGAAAAACAATGTATATATATGTATAAATGAGTCACTTTGCTGTACAGCAGTAATTAATACAACATTGTAGTTCAACTATACTTCAGTAAAAAATAAATTTAAAAAAGACATTATAGACACAAAAAATAAAAATTCTTTATAATCAGAATGATAGGTCCTAGATATAAACGTAAAATTTTGCCATCTTAAGTCCTTAAGCACCATTTAGTATAGTGATTCTTAACTTTTCCACCCCGCTTCTGTGTGACACACCCACTGGTATATCAAGTTATGAAATTCCAGCAGACCAACTATGACTCCACCCTTTTCTCTTAAGAAAGCATGCTGGAATGCAATTTAAAAAGAGTTTAATATAAATCAACTCTCATTTAAAAGGCAAGCAAACATCAGCTCTTTATTATTAACTAAAAATTACTTGCCATTCCTCACAACTGATCCCAACATACAAGATTAGAGCGAAAGTTTGGTTGAGAACCACTGATCTAGTTCAACTCCCCCACTTACAGAAAGAGAAAAACACAAGTCTTAAGAGAGGAAATTACTTCCCCAACATTCAAGATCACATCCTATAAGCAATGTGAGCTATTCACCCTCATGCTACACACTATATACAAAGCACTGTGATTAGTGCTAAGGAAAAGATGAGTAAGATGAAACAAAAACCCCTACCTTCAAGGCCTCATTAGCATCCATAGCCAGTACCTACACACTTGACAACTCCAAATATCTACCAGCTATCTCCGGTCCCATAGGCATGTCAAAGTCACTGTCCCAAACTGAACTCACTTTCTTTTCCAAACCTGTTCCTCCTTCCTTATTCTCTAACTCTGTTATGAACTTCCATTCATCCAAATGCCTTGACATCCTTGTCTTCTCTGCTCCTCACCCTGTACCTCCTCAGTCCTGTCAGTTCAACCTCCGGAATGAATATCTTTCAAATCAATCTCCTCTCCATCCCCACCCACCAGAACATCCCCTAGTCCAATCCCTGATCTTAGGTCAGAGCTATTCTAACAGCTGTCAAAGTGGTTTGCCTGTCTCTAGTCTTGCCCTGCCTCCCAAAAACTTTCAGGGTGATCTTTCCAAAGTTTATAAATCTGATTACATTGCTAAACAGGATATACCACCTATGGATAAATTGCAAATTGCTGATCTGGACCTAGTTCATCCTTCCAACCATTTGTCCCCTTACAACTATCCTCACTCTGAACCAAAGCCATGCCAAAGTGCCTGCAGTTCAACCAGTGGGTCTCCATATCTCTGTGCCTTTGTAGATGCAAGCTCCTCTACCTAAAACTTCCTTTCCCTCTTGCCTGGATTCTTCCTCATCCTTTAAAACTCAGGCTAAGTGTCATCTCTTCTGGAAAGCCTTCGCGTAAACCTCAGTTCCTCCTTACTCCACCCCTCTTCGTGGCTGCCTCCCTCTGAGCACTGTGGTCCCATAATATACACATATACTATTGCTCAACTCCTTTTCCCACCCATCCCCCCACAATTCTATACCCTCCTTTCAAAAAGTAAAAACCAGGGGCAAGGGATAAGAGCTATGTTTCAAGGAGCTTTTAAAACTTCCTTATATCAATGTAAAATTTCACTTCACGGACTGATCTCAATGCTTATGTCTCTGGAAGTGTATCAATATTTAGAATTTGCAATCAGGAATCCAGAGAAGCTTTAGTAAGGATGCCAATAAAAGGGAAGCTGCCTTTTCAATCAGGGCAGACTCTGAAACTCAGTGGAAATCTCGTCAGTAGCCTTCTGCTGTTGATATCTCATCTCTCGTAGGCTAGAACTTCTATAATCACACAAATTGCCCATCATTAGGCCCATTCAGAATTTATAATCTCCAGTAAGAGCTAATTCCACCCAATGGAAAGCATTTGTAAGGTAGTGAAGCGAGCATTCTGTCAAGTGAGTTGTATTTGTGAGATCTAAGCACTACCTAACCAAAGAGACAAAAATATTTTTCCAAAAACAGTTGTCCTAAGTGTTCTTGTACATAAATCTTTTCCCACTCATCATTAAATGTGATCTGAATAAATTGTTGGTGATATTTAATTTGCTGGGTGAGGCAAAGCAAATCATTCATGGTTGATAAATTTGTATTTATTTTAAGAGAATAGTAAACTTTCCATTGGGCAATTCTAAAATGTTTAGTATTTACCAAGTAACTCAAAGGTTATTATACCAAAACTGAAAGTAAGGTAGCCATATACACAAACTATGAAAAATAAAACAATGTTACTAAGGCCAAAACTTTTTTAAGGAATAAAGTTAAATCTTAGAAAAAAAATAATAATGGTAAAAATCCTTTGTTAAGAGGAGAATTCTTGGGCTTCCCTGGGGGTGCAGTGGTTGAGAGTCCGCCTGCCGATGCAGGGGACGCGCGTTCGTGCCCCAGTCCGAGAGGATCCCACGTGCCACAGAGCGGCTGGGCCCATGAGCCATGGCCACTGGGCCTGCACATCCGGAGCCTGTGCTCCATAACGGGAGAGGCCACAACAGTGAGAGGCCCGCGTACAGCAAAAAGAAAAAAAAAAAATTTTATTTAACTTTTTTTTAATTAGGTAGTACATTCACATGGTTTAAAACTGAAAAGGCACAGGAGGCTATAGAGCAAAACGTCTTCTCATCTGTGTTCCCAGACATGTAGTTCTTCTCCCTGAATGCTTAGAATTACTAGTTTCTTATCTATCCTTCTGCAGATAAACTATGCGTATACAAATAAATACACAGTTCTTCACACATATAAATACAAATATATTTTATAAATACATAGAGTGTGTATCATGCAATTAGTAACTTATACTACACTGTTGTTGCATACCTTGTTTTTTAACTGCTCTTAATTATGTTTCTGAATTAAGTGGTAAAATGGGAAAGTTAAAAGGCATTAGAAATATCAAACCTAAAAGTGCAATTTTGAAAATTGCTGGCCATCAACTTTTCAAATATATGTAGGGTTATGAGAGCCCTGGAAGTAAAAATGACCAATGTCACAAACGCTTATTGAGAACTGACTCTGTGCAGAGCACTGTAAAGAAAACTGAGAGGGACTTCCCTGGCAGTCCAGTGGTTAAGACTCCACGCTTCCAATGCAGGCGGCGGGGGTTTGATCCCTGCTTGGGGAACCAAGATCCCACATGCCACATGGCATGGCCAAAAAACAAAACAAAACAAAACAAAAACTGAGAGACAGAGCTGAGAAAGACCTCACCTCTGATTTTTAGGAACTTACAATCTAGTACATGACACCTGGCCACATAATAGATCTTTACCAGTTCACTTTCCCAAACAGAAGCACCAGGAACAAAATTAACAAATTTTCTTTCTCCGCCTAGTATACATTATTATTTGTTCTGTATAAAATGTCATGCCTGGGCTTCCCTGGTGGCGCAGTGGTTGAGAGTCCGCCTGCCGATGCAGGGGACGCGCGTTCGTGTCCCGGTCTGGGAAGATCCCCCCCCAAAAAACAAAAAAAAAACCATTAAAATGTCATGCCCAAGGATCCATTTTTTTTTTTTTTTTTTGTGGTACGCGGGCCTCTCACCGCTGTGGCCTCTCCCGTTGCGGAGCACAGGCTCGGGACGCGCAGGCTCAGCAGCCATGGCTCACGGGCCCAGCCGCTCCGCGGCATGTGGGATCCTCCTGGACCGGGGCACGAACCCGTGTCCCCTGCATTGGCAGGCGGACTCTCAACCACTGCGCCACCAGGGGAGCCCCCCAAGGATCTATTTTTATACTAAGAACTGTAACCAAAGTCTCCATGATCAGTATGGAATGAATAAATGTGACATAATGGACTTAAACTATGATAGGAGGATTTAAGTTGCATAAAGTGCAATGTAAAACAAGATAAAACTAGCTTCTTTACACAGTGGAATCCTAGGCAGCAATGAAAACAAATGGACTATGTCTAAATGTGTCAATACTGATAAACCTCAAAAACATAACATTAGAGGAAAACAGAAAATTCTAAAAAGTTAGATAAAAAAGGGCCATTTTTTAAAATATGTAAAACATTACTGTATGTTGTTTATTGATCTGTAATAAAATTACACAGCAACTAAGGAAAGTAGTTACGTCTGAAGGAGGAGGGAAGGGAAAGGAAAAGAGGGCCTAAAGGGTTTTTGTTGTCTATGTAAACATTTTTAAAATAACATAAGTAGAGGTCTGAAACTAACATGGTAACATGTTAATATGTCTTCAATCTTGATGATTGGTAGAGTGTCGTATTGTTCTGTCCTTTTCGGCATTTTTTTTTTTTTTTTTTTTTTTTTGCGGTACGCGGGCCTCTCACTGTTGTGGCCTCTCCCGTTGCGGAGCACAGGCTCCGGACGCGTAGGCTCAGCAGCCATGGCTCACGGGCCCAGCCGCTCTGCGGCATGTGGGATCTTCTTGGACCGGGGCATGAACCCGTGTCCCCTGCAACGGCAGGTGGACTCTCAACCACTGTGCCACCAGGGAAGCCCCCTTTTCAGCATATTTGAAATATTTTATTAAAAACAAGAAATCTTTTAAATGGACACTGAAGCTGCACTGTCCACAGTCCTTAAAGCCTAAAGCTCAGAAAGCAGATGGATTGGATATTTACATCCATTTCACTCAATTCCCTAATAGTTAGTAACCAGAGCCACTAAAACCAGAAAAATACCCGAAAAATACAACTTCACCTTGATCTCACTGGCAATCTCTGAGAAACCTGCATTCTCTCAACTCAAGACTGACCATTATTAATACTGACAAAAGGTGAGTGACCCTGTCCAGAAAAATAAATACTGTTGTCCCACTCAACTATAGAAAAAGACAAACACTTGGCTCAAGCAGTCTCTGAGCAGAGGAAACCATCAAAGTAAACAATTGCCAGGCACTGTGTTAAGAGCTTCACAAGCATTAACTCACTTCTTCCTCACAGCCCTATCTTATTAGCCCCATTTCACAAATGGGCACAATGAGGTACAGTGAAAACCAATTTACTTGCCCCAAATCACAGTTAACAATTACCAGAACCAAACACCAAATCAGCATTCAAGATAGTGCCCATATCCAGTGTTTGCCTGTGTCTGTTCATTTCATAAACACCCATGAGTGAGAACCTTCCTTATGCCTGGTCCTGCCAGGCACCATGGAAATGAAGGGAACATATGATGTATCACTCTCTTCCCTCAGTGCAGACGGGATGACACAGGAATCAGGAGGGTCTGAAATTCACAACTCTATCCTGAGCTATACTCTGGTGTGACTTCTTCCTGAGCTCCCACAACCGGGTTAACCAGTTATCTCTAAATGCCAAGCTGTACCCCACCCCTCTTCTCCATTAGAATTCCAAAAAAAAAAAAAAACTTTTTCGTGCTTTTTTACAAGTGTGCTCCGGATTGGAGGGAAAATAAACGCATATCAAGCTTCCAAGAAAGCCCAGACTCAGAATACAGTCAGGGTGGGGCGTAGACCCTCAAGATGATCTTTCAGTCCAACCCTTTACACCCCGGGGCCACTTGTCCGTCACGGAGCTCTCCGCCCTCTCCTGCACACCTCCGCGACGGGATGCTTGCTATCTTTCAGGACAGCCGGTGGGATGGAGTGCAGCTGGCCTCCCTCTAACACCCCGCGCCCCACTCCCGGTTATTCACCCGGGGCCCGCACTCAACCCGTCTGCTCCACGGGCCAAAGGCTGAGCCCACTTAGGAACTAAAGAGCGGCCCTGGCGTGCAGGCCCGCGGGAGACAGAGCCAGGCCCGGGCCGGGTGCGGAGCCTCTGGCCGGGGAGCTGAGGCCTCAGGGTGCGGGCCCGGAGGCTGCGCTCCCCGAGCCCGCCTCCCCCGAGTCCCCGGCGGGCGCGCGGTTCTCACCAGGCGCCGATCCGCTGTTCCTCCCGCGTTGCCGCTGCCGCCGCCGGGCCTCGTGGACAAGAGCTGAGCGCCGCGCCGTAAAGCAGGCTGGCGTGAGACCGCCCCCTTGGCTTCCGCCACTCGGCCCCGCGGGCGATGACGCGCCTCGACCCCAACCCCGCACACCCCGCGCGCCCTGCGTTCCCACCCGAATCTGCCGACGTGCCTTACGTAAGCGGGGACGAATTCTGCGATTGGCTGTGCGAGGAGGCCGGGGCGGGGTGGCGCCTTCCGTGGTCGTGGCACAGCCCCGGGCGGCCGGCCAGTGTCCCGCCCCTGAGGGGCTCGTTTGCGTGCCACGTGAAAGTTCGGAAGCCGAGCGCCGCACGAGGCAATTGTTTTGGCCTTGGGCCCGAGATGCAATTTCTTAACGCCTTCCAGCCACGCGGTCATTTCATAGGCATGACCAAAACAATACGGTCGTCTCGGGGTCGACCCAGAGCCCTGTCCTGAGTGAAGCTGTGCAACTCCAGAACCGTGTCTGCTAGAGGGCTCAGTGGAGTGCTGATGATGACCCAGGCAAGGCAGAGACCAGCTGATCCTTATAATGAGCTCAGCCTCGGCCTCCGCTGCAGGGAACACCCAGGCCTTCCTGCTCCAGGGAGGAGCACAGAGGTGGCCAAGAAACTGTCGGGAAAGGCCTCACACAGCTCCTGATGAAGACTTTCTAATGATCGTTTCGAATTCCTAGTCACCATTGACAAGAAGCTTTGAATTGGTGATACAGAACATTAAAATATTTTTTTTACAACCATTAAAGAATTTATCGCAGGTGAAACTATTTAAACAGCCTAACAATTCACTGACGGTTCTTGCTATAAAGTGAACTTCAAGTCCAATCAAACTTTTGCACTTGATGTATTTCAGTTAATGATGCTTTAATTTGCAGAATAGTTGTGAACTGTTAGTTCCCCTGCAGCTAGCTTGGAGCCACCAAAAGATCATATCAGCCACAAAAGGACAGACATTAGGGGTTTCGTGCAAGGAAGTGCCAGGAGATTTCTTTTTTTAAATATCACTTTGGCTGTTCTGTGGAGAAGGGATTGGGTGAGAGTCAAGAATGGTAGCAGTGGAAAAAAAAAAAGCCTCTGAAAGATACACACACACACACACACACACACACACACACACACAAACATACACATACAAACAACCTGGTACCACTGATTGCATCTGGAAGGGCTGCGAGGAGATAGACGTTTCACTGAATTCCTACTTATATCTTTTGTATTTTGTAGTATATGCACACATTCCATATTAAAGAGAATAAAATAAAAAAAATAGAATAAAATAAAAGTAATTGTAAAAAAAATGGTGGCAGTGAAACTCATTTGAAGTGGATCGATATGATATTTAGTTTGGAAGTAGAATTGTTGCAACTTCATTATAGATTGGGTATGAGACGATGACAGAGAAAAACGAAGGAAACAAGGTTGACTTCCAGATGTCTGGCATTAGTAGTTGGGTGATTGGTGCCATTTACCAAGATGAGAAAAGCTGAAGGAGTGATCAGGTTTGGGGAGTTAAAAAATAAAGGTTTAATTTGTGATGTTAGGTTTGAGATGCCTATGAGATAGCCACATGAAGCTCTTAGATAGGCAATAAGATATATGATTCTGGACACAGATTCATCAGACTCCAGATGGTGTATTAGTTTCCTACTGCTGCTGTAACAAATTACATAAAACTTAGTGGCTTAAAAATACAATTGTATTATCTTCCAGTTCTGGAGGTTAGGAGTCTGAAATGGGTTTTGAGGGGCTAAAATCAAAGAAGCAGTGTAGAGATCATCGCAAGAAAAAAATTTTATAACTATGTGTGGTGATCAATGTTAACTAGATTTATTGTGGTGATCATTTCATAAGATATACATATGTCAAACCCTTGTGTTGTACACCTGAGCCTAATATAATGTTATATGTCAATTATATCTCAATTAAAAAAAACAAAGGTATCAGTAGTTTTGTCTTCCTTAGGCTGCAGGGGAGAATCTGCTTCCTTGCCTTTTCCATTTTCTAGAGGCTACCCACATTCCTTGCCTTATGCTCTTTCTGGCATCTGCTTCCCTTGTCACATCTCCTTCTCTGACTCTCCTGCCTGCCTCTTTTACTTAAAAAGACCCTTATAATTTATTACATTGGATCCACTCAGATGGTTCAGGATAATCTTCCCATCTCAGAATCCTTAATTCAATCACACCTGCAAAGACTCTTTTGGTATGTAAGGAAACATATTCACAGGTTCTGGGGATTAGGACACGGATATCGTTAGAAAGCTATTATTTTGTCTACCACAAATGATATTGAAAGTCCCAGACGGGGGACTTCCCTGGTGGTCCAGTTGTTAAGCATCCGCCTTACAATGCAGGGGACGTGAGTTTGATCCCTGGTCTGGGAACTAAGATCCCACATGCTGTGGGGCAACTAAGCCTGCGCACTCTAGAGCCCGTGCAACACATTTAGAGAGCACAAATGCTACTACTACCTAGTCTACGTGCTCTGGAGCCCGCGAGCCACAACTAGAGAGAAGCCTATGCACCAAAACGAATAAATAAATGTGAAAACAAAACAAAAAAAAAATAGAAAGTCCCAGAAGATGTTCAATATGGGTATGTTGCTTTTAAAGTTACATGGCATGCCACCAAGTATCCAGAATAGAACATTAATTTTTTCCTCTTGAAAGTGAATAAAAAATTTCAAAACAGTGTTAATGTTCAGTTTTTATCTAGGGGCTTATTACATGGGTATGTGTAGTTTGTAAAAATTCATATTGTCCACCTAAGATATATGCACTTTTTTGTATGTATATTGTAAGTATAATATGTTTCTAAAATACTTAATGCTTGGGCTTCCCTGGTGGCACAGTGGTTGAGAGTCTGCCTGCCGATGCAGGGGACACGGCTTCGTGCCCCGGTCCAGGAAGATCCCACATGCCGCGGAGCGGCTGGGCCTGTGAGCCATGGCTGCTGAGCCTGTGCGTCCGGAGCCTGTGCTCCGCAACGAGAGAGGCTACAACAGTGAGAGACCCGCGTAATGCAAAAAAAAAAAGTCTAAAATATTTAATGCTTAAGATTATAGCTAGGAAAATAATAACTAGAAATATAAATACTTGTAATAATAGGAAATACAATTTTGAGAATTTGTACACTTATTAAGCCACTTGGAGATTTTGTGTTTGTTTGACCAATATTGAGAATTTTATATTTCCATATATAGTTGAATGGTTGTGTTTGTTCATAGAATCATTTAACTCTAAATAAAGTGACCCCTTTTTAGGATTTTCTCCTATGTTCTCTTGAGATGAAGTTGTAGCAAGGAGCTGTAGGGGGCATTTTCTCCTGACTTTTTTTTTTTTTTTTTCGGTACGCGGGCCTCTCACTGTTGTGGCCTCTCCCATTGCGGAGCACAGGTTCCGGACGCGCAGGCTCAGCGGCCATGGCTCACGGGCCCAGCCGCTCCGCGGCATGTGGGATTTTCCCGGACCGGGGCACGAGCCCGTGTCCCCTGCATCGGCAGGCGGACTCTCAACCACTGCGCCACCAGGGAAGCCCCCTCCTGACTTTTTAAGATCACTTTTCTATGGGTAAATATTACATTTCTGGATCTCTGTTACTTTGCTAGTTAACAGTATGAATACATATCAAAAATCTCAAGCCATTAAGTTTTAATTTTTTTTACTTTAAATAATAATTTGCTGACTTTTTCCGAGTTTTACTGAGTTATAATTGACATACAGCACTGTATAAGTTTAAGGTGTACAATACAATGATTTGATTTACATACATCATGAAATGATGACCACAATAGGTTTAGTGAACATCCATCATCTCATATAGATGCAAAACTAAAGAAATAGAAAAAAATACATTTTTCCTTGTGATGAGAACTCTTAGGACTTACTCTTCTGACAACTTTCATTTATAACATACAACAGTGTTAATTATATTTATCATGTTGTACATTACATCTCTAGTACTTATTTATCCTGTAACTAGAAGTTTATACCTTTTGACTGTCTTCATTTAATTTCCCCTCCCCTCACCACTGGTAGTCATAAATTTGATCTCTTTTTCTATGAGTTTGTTTGTTGGTTGGTTTGTTTTTGAAGGATAATTGAATTATAACACTATGTTAGTTCCTAATATACAACATAGTGATTCAATATTGCTATACATTTCAAAACGATCACCATGATAAGTCTAGTTGTCATCTGTCACCATACAAAGATATTACCTAATTATTGACTATATTCCTCATGCTGTATATTTCATACCTATGACTCATTTATTTTGTAACTGAAAGTTTGTACCTCTTAATCTTCCCTCACTTATTTCTCTCCTCCCCCAGCCCCCTTCGCTCTGGCAACACCTGTTTGTTCTCTGTATCTATGACTGTGTTTCTGTTTTGTTACGTTTGTTCATTTGTTTTTTTGTTTTTTTTAGAGAAATTCCTTTATTTGGATGTTTTTGGTATTTAGATTCCTGGATAATCTTCTATTGTATTTTTCTTTTTCTTCTTCTGCCTTTTCAGTGAGATTTTGGGGTGTGAAAAGATGTTCAGTCCGCTGTTTCAAAATGGAAAAATGTTGTTTTTTATTTTTTAAATTTTAAAAAATATTTATTTATTTTTATTATTTATTTATTTATTTTTATTTTAGTTGCGGCAGGTGGGCTCTTTGTTGCGACACAGGCTTCTCTCTAGTTGTGGTACATGGATTCCAGAGTGCATGGGCTCACTTTCATTTGTTTTTTAGATTCTACAATAAGTGAAATTATGCAATATTTGTCTTTGTCTGTCTGACTTATATCACTTAGCATAACACCCTCTGATCCATTCATGTTGTCACAAATGGTAAAATGTTATTCTTTTTTTTTGTGGCTGAGTAATAGTCCTGTGTGTGTGTGTGTGTGTGTGTGTGTGTATCACATCTTCTTAATCATTCATCTTTTGATGGGCACTTAGGTTGTTTCCATATCTTGGCTATTGTAAATAATGTTGCAATGAATATAGGGGTGCATATAGCTTTTCTAATTAGTGTTTTCATTTTCTTCAGATAAATATACAGAAGTAGAATTTCTGGATCATATGGTAGCTCTATTTTTAATTTTTTGAGAAACCTCCTTACTGTTTTCCATAGTGGCTGCACCAATTTACATTCCCACCAAAAGTGCATGAGGGTTCCCTTTTCTCCACATCCTGGCCAACAGTTGTTATTTGTTATCTTTTATATAATAACCATTCTGACAGATGTGATGTGATATCTCATTGTGGTCTTGATTTGCATTTCCCTGATGACAAGTGAAGTTCAGGATCCTTTTCACATGCCTGTTGGCCATCTGTATGTTTTCTTTGGAAAAATGTCCATCCAGGATCTCTGGCCATTTTAAAATTGGGTTGTTTGTTCTTCGATGTTGAGTTGTATGAGTTCTTTGTGTATTTTGGATATTAATCCCTTATTGAATATATCATTTGCAAGTAGGTTCTCCCATTCAGTAGATGGCCTTATAATTTTGCTGATAGTTTCCTTCACTGTGCAAAACTTTATAGTTTGATGTAGTTCCATTTTTAAATTTTTGCTTTTGTTGCCCTTGCCTGGAGATATATGAAAAAAAAATGTATTGCTAAGACCAATGTCAAAGAGAGTACTGCCTATTTTTCTTTCAGGAGTTTATGGTTTCAGGTCTTACATTTAAGTCTTTAATCCATTTTGAGTTTATTTTTTATATGGTATGAGAAAGTAGTCCCATTTGATTCTTCTGCATGTAGTTGCCCAATTTTCTCAACACCATTTATTGAAGACATTGTTTTTCTCCATCATATATTCTTGTCTCCTTTGTCATAGACTAATTGCCCATATAAGAGTGGGTTCATGGACTTCCCTGGCGGTCCAGTGGTTAGGTCTTTGTCTTCCATTGCAGGGGATGTGGGTTTGATCCTGGTAGGGGAGCTAAAATCTCACATGCCTAGCGGCCAAAAAACCAAAACATAAAACAGAAGCAATATTGTAACAAATTCAATAAAGACTTTAAAAATGGTCCACATCAAAAAAATCTTGAGGACTTCCCTGGTAGCGCAGTGGTTAAGAATCTGCCCGGGATCCCCGGTGGCACAGTGGTTGAGAGTCCGCCTGCCAATGCAGGGGACACGGGTTTGGAACACGGGTTCGTGCCCCGGTCCGGGAGGATCCCACGTGCCGCGGAGCAGCTGGCCCCGTGAGCCATGGCCACTGGGCCTGCGGGTCCGGAGCTTGTGCTCTGCAACGGGAGAGGCCACAACAGTGAGAGGCCCGCGTAACGCAAAAAAACCCAAAAAAACAACAAAAAAATAATCCGCCTGCCAATGCAGGGGACGTGGGTTCGAGCCCTGGTCCAGGAAGATCCCACATGCCGTGGAGCAGCTAAGCCTGTGTGCCACAACTACTGAGCCTGCATGCCACAACTACTGAAGCCCATGCACCTAGAGCCCATGCTCTGCAACAAGAGAAGCAACAAGAGAAGCCACCGCAATGAGAAGCCTGCACACTGCAATGAAGAGTAGCCCCCGCTCACTGCAACTAGAGAGAGCCCACGCACAGCAACGAAGACCCAACACAGCCATAAATAAATAAATAATTTTTTTTTTTTAATCTTAAAAAAAAAGAATGAGTTCATTTCTGGGCTGTCTTTTTGGTTCCATTGATCTGTATGTCTGTTTTTTTATGCCAGTACCATACTGTTTTGATTACTGTAGCTTTGTAGTATAGTCTGAAGTCAGGGAGCATGATTCCTCCAGCTTTGTTCTTTCTCAAGATTATTTTGGCTATTTTGTGTTTGTATTTTTGTGTTTCCATACAAATTTTAAAAGTTTTTGTTCTAGTTGTGTGACAAGTACCATTGGTATTTTGATAGGGCTTGCATTGAATTTATATATTGCCTTGGGTAGTATGGTCCTTTTAACAGTATTCTTCCAGGGAATTCCCTGGCGATCCAGTGGTTAGGACTCTGCGCTTCCACTGCAGAGGGCACAGGTTCGATTCCTGGTCGGGCAACTAAGATCCTGCATGCTGTGTGGCACAGCCAAAAAAAAAAAATCCAATCCATGAACACAGTGTGTCTTTCCATCTGTGTCGTCTTCAATTTCTTTCATCAGTGTCTTATCAAGTACAGGTCTTTTACCTACTTAGGTTTATTCCTAGGTATTTTATTCTTTTTGATGTGATGGTAAATGGGATTGTTTTCCTTAATTTCTCTTTCTGATAGTTTGCTGTTCACATATAGAATGGCAACAGATTTCTGTATATTAATCTTGTATCCTGAAACTTTACCAAATTCAAATTGATGAGCTTTAGTAGTTTTCTTGTGGTGCCTTTAGGATTTTCTATGTATAGTACCATGTCGTCTGAAAATAGTGACAGTTTTACTTCTTCCTTTCCAATTTGGCTTCCTTTTATTTCTTTTTCCTATCTGATTTATGTGGCTAGAACTTCCAATACTATGTTAAATAAACGTGGTGAGAATGGGCATCCTTCTCTTGTTCCCAATCTTAGAGGAAATGCTTTCAGCTTTTCACCACGTGTATGATGTTAGCTGTGGGTTTGTTATATATGGCCTTTATTATGTTGAGGTAGATTCCCTTTATATCCACTTTCTGGAGAGTTTTTTATCATAAATGGATGTTGAATTTTGTCAAAAGCTTTTTCTGCATCTATTGAGATAATCATATGATTTTTATTCTTCAGTTTGTTAATGTAGTGTATCATATTGATTGATTTGCAGATCTTGAACCATCCTGGGATAAATCCCACTTGATCATGGTGTATAATCCTTCTAATATATTGTTGAATTTGGTTTGGTTTGCTAATATTTGGCTTGCTGATATTTTGTTGAGGATTTTTGCATCTATGTTTATCAGTGATATTGGCCTGTAATTTTCTTTTTTGTGATATCTTTGTCTGGTATTGGTATCAGGGTGATGCTGGCCTCACAGAATGAGTTCAGGAGTGTTGCTTCCTCTTCAATTTTTTGAAATAGCTTGGGAGGACAGATGTTAACTCTTCTCTAAATGTTTGGTAGAATTCAGCTGTGAAAACATCTGGCCCTGGACTTTTGTTTGTTGGAATTTTTTTAAATTGCTGATTCAATTTCATTACTGGTAATTGGTCTGTTCATATTTTCTATTTCTTCCCGATTCAATCTTGGGAGACTGTACACTTCTAGGTTGTCCATTTTATTGGCATATAATTGTTCATAGTAATCTCTTATGATCCTTTGTATTTCTATGGTGTTGATTGTAAATTCTCTGTTTTCATTTCTGATTCTATTGACTTGGGTTCTTTTTTTTTTTTTTTCTTGATGAAACAGCTAACAGCTTATTGATTTTGTTTCTTTTCAAAGAATGAGCTCTTAGTTTTTATTAATATTTTCTATTGTTTTTTAGTCTGTATTTCATTTATTTCTGCTTAAATCCTTATGATCTCTTTCCTTCTACTAACTTTGGGTGTTGTTTGATCTTTAGTTCATTTAGGTCTAAATTTAGGTTGTTTATTTGAGATTTTTCTTGTTTCCTGAGGTAAGCTTTTATCAGCATAACCTTCCCTCTTAGAAATGCTTTTGCTGCATCTTGTAGATTTTGGGTCATTGTCTTTTCATTTTTCTCCAGATTTTTTTTTTTATTTCTTCAATTTCTTCAGTGAGCCATTCGTTGTTTAGTAGTATTTGTTTAGCCTCCATGTGTTTGTGTTTTTTGTACTTATTTTCTTACAGTTGATTTCTAGTCTCATAGGTTTGTGATCAGAAAGAGGCTTGATATAACTTCAATCTTCTTAAACTTACTGAGACTCGTTTTGTGGCCTAGCATATGATCTACCCTGGAGAACATTCCATGTGCACTTGAAAAGAATATGTATTCTGCAGCTTTTGGATGAAATGTTCTATGTATATCTATTAAGTCCACCTAATCTAATGTGTTGTTTAAGGCCAGTGTTTCCTTATTGATTTTCTCCCTGGAAGAGCTGTCCATTGCTATCTGTGGGTTGTTAAAGTCCCCTATTATTGTTTTACTGTCAATTTCTCCCTTTATGTCTATTAATATTTGCTCTTTGTATTTAAATTCTCCTCTGCTGGGACTTCCCTGCTGGCACAGTGGTTAAGAATCTGCCTGCCAGTGCAGGGGACATGGGTTCAAGCCCTGGTCTGGGAAGATCCCACGTGCCACGGAGCAACTAAGCCCATGTGCCACAACTCCTGAACCTGTGCTCTAGAGCCGACTAGCCACAACTACTGAGCCCATGTGCCACAACAACTGAAGCCCACGCGCCTACAGCCCATGCTCTGCAACAAGAGAAGCCCCCACAATGAGAAGCCTGTGCACAGCAATGAAGAGTAGCCCCCACTCACTGCAACTAGAGAAAGCCCATGTGCAGCAATGAAGACCCAACACAGCCAAAAATAAATAAAATAATAAATAAATAAATTTTAAAATAAGTAAATACATGCTCCTGTGCTGAGTCCATATATATTTCCAATTGTTATATCTTCTCGTTGGATTGATCTCTTGATCATTATATAATGTCTTTCTTTGTCTCTTGTTACGATATTTGTTTTAAGGTCTATTTGGTCTGATATAAACATTGCTACCTTGGCTTTATTTTTGTTTCTATTTGTATAAAATACCTTTTTCCATCCCCTCACTTTCAGTCTGTGTGTGTCTTTAGATCTTAACTGAGTCTTTTGTAGGCAGCATATATGTGGGTCTTGTTTTTGTAGCCGTTCTATGTCTTTGATTGGAGCATTTAGTCCAATTATATTTAAAGTAGTTATTTGCCTTTACTGATGAGCTTTTTCATTTTGTAATTTTCATGTTCCTAGTTGTGGCCTTCTCTTTTTTTGCTCAGAGAAGTCCCTTTAACATTTCTTGTAACACTGGTTTGGTGATGCCAAACTCTTTTAACTTTTGCTTATCTGTAAAACTTTTGATCTCTCCATCAAATCTGAATGAGAGTCTTGCTGGGTGGAGTATTCTTGGTTGTAGGTTTTTCCTTTTCATCATTTTAAATATATTGTGTCACTCCCTTCTGGCCTGCAGAGTTTCTGCTGAAAAGCCAGCTGATAGCCTTACAGGAGTTCCTTTGTATGTAACTTGCTGCTTTTCCCTTGGTGCTTTTAATATTTTCTATTTATCTTTAATTTTCACCATTTTAATTACAATGTGTCTTGGTGTGGTTCTCTTTCAGTCGATCATGTTGAGACTCACTGTGCTTCCTGGATCTGGATGTCTTTTTCCCTTTCCCAGGAAGGGATGTTTTCAGCTATTATGTCTTCAAATATTTCTCTGCCCCCTTCTCTCTCTCTTCTCCTTCTGGAACCCCTATTATGTGAATGTTAGTATGCTTGATGTTGTCCCAGAGGTTTCTTAAACTGTCCTCATTTCTTTTTATTATTTTTTTCAGTTCAGTTTCAGTAATTTCAGACAGTAATTACTCTATCTTCCAAATCACTGATCTGTTCCTCTATATTATCTAATCTACTGTTGATTCCTTCTAGTATATTTTTAATTTCAGTTATTGAATTATTCACTTCTGTTTGGTTCTTCTTTATATTTTCTAACTCTTTGTTAAAAACTTCTAACTTCTCTCTCTTTTCATTCATTCTTCTCCCAAGTTCTTCGAGCATCTTTTTTTCCCCCACAGCAACTAACGATATTTATTTAGTACTCATTTTATATTTTCACAGTTCTCAGAACTTTTTCATTTAATCCTCACCAAAAATCCACAGAGAGAGGTTCTGATTTTACACACATTTTCAGATGGGAAAACTGAAACTCAGAGAGGATAAGTTAACTTGGTAGAATCACCCAGCCAGGAAGTGGCTTAACTGGTATTCAGATCTGGGGCCTCTGACTTCAAAACTCAAATTTATTCAGTCTCCTCCTAAGGAAGCATTTCTAAGCTTAGCCAGAGCACACTGAGGGAGGCAGGTATCATCCTGGGCTTAGGAGACCAAGGAAGCTGTAGAGCCAGATCCAGTTAATTAGCACAGCTTCCTCCCCACCTGTGGTTCTGTCAAGAGCCACCTCTCCAGGCAACCATTGACCCCTCTGTCCGGCCCCTCCTGCTTTCCTTTATACCTTCCCTGAGACCAGAGGAGGGCCTTACAAGGTGATATGATTTTCTGTGAATAACTTTCCCACAAGATAGGAGCCACCTGCAGGATGTTTCAAGGGTCTTACAGGATGAGAGAGACAGAAGGAGGCTCTTCTTTGAGCATCTTTATGATCATTGCCTTGAACTCTCTATCAAGTAGATTCGCTTATCTGCACTTCACTTAGTTCTTCTTTGGAGGTTTTTTCTTTTCCTTTATTTGGAATATATTTCTCTGTTGCCTCATTTTGTCTAATTTCCTGTTTTTATTTCTATGTATTTAGTTGGTTGGTTATGTTTCCCAATCTTGGAGAAGTGACCGTATGCAGGACACGTCCTGTGGGGCCTGGCAGCACACTCTCCTGTGGTTACCAGAGCTACTTGCTTTAGGGGTGCCCTCTTATGTGGGCTGCTTGGGACCTTCTGTTGTGGTCGGCTGACTACTGTGGACGTGCTGGTAGGTGTTGCTGGTTGTCATTCCAGTTGGTTGTAAGGCTCTGTTTTGTTCAGTCTGGGTCTTGGCATGGCTGACTGCACAGCGAGGGGTGTCCTGGTCCTGGTGCCAGCTCACCAGTGGGCAGGCCCAGGTCATGAGGCAACTGTCTACAGATCCCGCCCGGGGGTCCCAGGGATAGTGCTAGCCCATTGGTGGGTGGAGCTCGGTCCCAGAGTGGCTGAATGCTGGGCTGGGGGTCCCGGAGCTAGTGTTGGCCTACTGATGGGCGGGGCCATGGCCCAGGAGTGTCCTGGGGCTGGTGTGGGACGCTGGTGGGTGGGGCTGCTTCTTGATATGGCTGGCTGAGGGTCCCAGGTGACCCAGCGCTGGTGATGGCTCACTGTTTGGTGGGGCCGGATCCTAACATGGATGGCTGAGGGGCCCAAAGTGTCCTAGAGCTGCTTTTGTCCTCCCATTGGTCAGGGCCAGGACCCAGGGCATCCTGGAGTGACGCTGGCCTGCTAATGGGTGGGTGTGGTCTTGACATGGCTGGCAGTGGGTCTGTGTGGTCCTGGGGTTTGGTCAGCCCACTGGTGGGTGGGGTTTGGGCCCAGGGGGGTCCCAGGGCTGATGCCCATCCACTAGTGGGCAAGGCCAGGTCCTGGGGCTACTGCTAGCCCACTAATGGGTGGAGATGGGTCCTGGGGTCTCTGGCTGTGGGGGCCAGGGGTTGCAGATTTGGTGCTGGCCCGCAGGTGGGCAGGGCCAGGGCCCTGGTGCTCCTGGAGTTGGTGTTAGCTTGCTGATGAATGCACCGGGTCCTGACACAGCTGGCTGGAGGGTCTTGGTGTTCATGGGGCTGGTGTCCCCCCACTGGTGGGTGAGGCCTATTCCCAAGGCTAGTGTCAGCCCACTGGTGGACCTGGGTCCTGGGGTCTCTGACTGAGGGGCTGGAGGTTCCAGAGCTGGTGTAGGCCCACTAGTTGGGTGGGGCTGGGTCCTGGGTCATCTGGTAGGTGAGGGTGTGTCCTGGGGCAGGGCTGGGGCCTCAGGGGGTCCTTTCTGCTGGTGAGTGAGGTCGTGTCCCTGCCCATCTGGGACAGCTGGCCTGGGGCCTCCTAGGAGGATGCTGACTGGCTGGTGGGCAGGTAGGTTCCAGCACTAATAAGCTAGAGGGAGGATTCCAGTGGTGCTTACCAGTGCCAGTGTCCTCATGGTGGGTTGAACTCCCAAAAATGGCGGCTGCTGGCATCTATGTCCCCAGGGTGAATTTCAGTTGCCTCCTGCCTCTTCAGGAGGCTCTCCAAGGTCAGCAAGTGGGTTTGATCCAGCCTCCTTTCAAATTACTGCTTCTTCCCTGGGTCTTGGAGTGTGTGAGATTTTGTGTGTGCCGTTTAAGAGTGGGGTCTCTATTTCCCACAGACCTCTGGGTCTCCCTACACTGGCCTTCAAAGCCAAATGTTCCCGGGGCTTGTCTCCCCAGTGCAGGATCCGTGGGATGGGAAGCCCAGTGTGGGGCTTGGACCCCTTGCTTTTGCGGGAGAACTTCTGCAACTGTAATTATCCTCCCATTCATGTGTCACCTACCTGGTGGGCATGAGTCTTGACTAATTGCATCTCTGTCCCTTCTCCCCTTCTCATTGTGCTTCCTTCTTTGTAACTGTCAGCTCTTAAAAGACCTTTTTTGCTAGTCTTCAGGTTGCTCTCATGGATACTTTGTCTATAAATAGATGCAATTTTGGTGTGCCTCTGGGAGGAGGTGAGCTCAGGGTCTTTCTGCTCCACCATCTTGGCCACTCCTCAAGTCATTAAGTTTTGTTCATTTGGTTTGATTGCCTTTGGCTTTAATCTGAGGGCTGTACAGGCTGCAAAAAAAGTACTGATGGCTTTGTAGTATAATAAAATCAGATTTTAAAAAAATTAGCAAACAACTTCCTGCAAACAAAGCAAGGAAGTTACCTTGATATTGTTGGCAGATTACTGAAGGTGTATATTCCTGTTGGGCCTAATGTATATTTCAGATGATGTGTAAAGGCAGGTGTTCGTTTTAAAGACCAAACGAAGCAGCCAAATCTCTGTTTCTTTCTTCTTTCTTCAGTTTTACAGGTCGGTGTTTTTCTCTAGGTTGTGGCTATGTATCTTTCTCATGTTTTCACCCAACATTGGAAAGATGAGCTACTGGCTTTCCAAGTCCTCAGATGTTTCCAAAGCATGCCCATTTTGTTAATGGGTGACCCCGTCTCCTCTTGGCAAGTAATTCTATAGAATTACTCCATAAGCAGAATTATAACTTCAAGTATTTAGGGCACAATTAAACTGACAAAGAATCCTAGACCTTGAGAGACCATCTAATCCAACCTTCTCATTAAAGGAAGGGACCTCTTTACAGCATCCCTGACAGATGTTCATCTGGCCACTCTGGGGACATTTCTTCTAACAGGGACTTGTCTTGCTCTTTAACTTGGTGATTTAATTATAAAGTACTCTGCCACTCTACAAATTCTCCCTGCATATTAGTGGCCTACTTTTCTGAACACTATGTTCACTCAGTACTCTAAGCCATCTTAAGATGCAGACTCTATCACTCCCATTTTATTGATAGAAAAACTGAGGCACGGAAAGAAAAGTTCCCTAAGGTCAAACAGCTATTAAGCAGAAGAGCCCAGCCCTTGATCCCACATGCTTAGCCTGTATTTCCTCTCTATACTAAACAGAACCCTCACACATTATGACAGAAACCTATATTCAGGTTGATCTTGATTGTCAATTTTTGGATAAGTTGTTCCACTAGTTAAGAATTCACATAACTCTTCTACTATCCAGCCCACATCTCTCTGAACTGCACATACGGTCTTAGGAAATTTTAAAAGATGTCTTCTTTAAGATGAACATATATGTCTATGACATCCTCCTGATGTACTAGTTTGATAAAGCCTTCAAAAAAGAAAATGAGATCAGTTTGCCACAACTGTTTTTAGAAAAATAAACTTATTAAAATATAACAAAGAAACTTGCACATAAGAAGCACGTGTTGAATTTTGAATTTTCATGAAGTGAACACACCTGGATAACTACCACTAAGATAAAGAAAGCATTACCAGTATCCATGGGCTGCCTACCCAAGGGCTGCCTATTCATGACCCATGACAAAACCTGGCACCAAGGCTACGCTTAGTAATAGACACAATGGTAATTAACGAAGCATGTTAAATTAGCTCTCTGAAGCATTTAGACTGTGGAATACAAAGAGGATTGGCCAGTTGGGAAATGAGGGCACATTAAAAACAGAGACACAGATATGTTATGAGAGGTTGAACAGGTGGACCATAGGGTGAGAATCCAGTCTCTGACTTGCCTTGGATCCTGAACAACTCTCTGACTCCAAACTATGTGTATCCTTAAAATAAATCCTCTTTTTCTTAAGGTTCCCTGTTCCTTGTAATCAGAAGATACTAACACCAGAACTGTAAGCCACAAAGAATCCCCAACCTCATAATTTCAATTCCCCACTTGAACCAACTGGTAGTGGCTGCCTGGAGAACCATGGAAAATGAGTCTGAGGCTGAGTTCAATGGAAAAGAGTATTGTGGTGTCTGCCATGCGGGCTTTTTTTTTTTTTTTTTTTTGGTGGGGGCGGGGGTGTGTGTGGAAGAGAGGCAGGGATGGTGCCATGAACTTGCTATTCCTGTTCTTAGCCCATATGATGAAGAAATCAATAGACGGGAAAAACTGAGTAATTAATCACCATATTAAGCTGGATATTTCAGTTTAATAAATATCCTTCCCTTAGCTGTTCCCCTCGCCCCACTCTATATCTCAGCCACAACATTTTTATTTTTTTCTTTTTATTCTGCTTATTTGTTAGAAATAACACATTCTGAACTGAAATGAACTTACCATCATTTCAAGTGTGTACTGGTTACAACTTAGCAAACATCCTTTTCAGGATGGGGGTCATTTTATAAAGAAGATGGACTGTCCAGTGGAATGATTTTATTTTATCAATAAAAGTGAGACTTTTAAATGCCTTTATTATCATTGTACTGTATGATATAGACTATCATTTTTTTTTTTTTTTTTTTTTGCGTTATGTGGGCCTCTCACTGTCGTGGCCTCTCTCGTTGCGGAGCACAGGCTCCGGACATGCTGGCTCAGCGGCCATGGCTCATGGGCCCAGCCGCTCTGCGGCATGTGGGATCCTCCCGGACCAGGGCACGAACCTGTGTCCCCTGCATCGGCAGGCGGACTCTCAACCACTGCGCCACCAGGGAAGCCCTAGACTATCATTTTGTATCACATTATTCAAGATAAATTTCAGAAACATCGGAGCCTCGCACACCTATGAGTATCTCAGAGCCAACTAGGCATGAACAGAGGAAGTAATACAATTGCTTTTGTTAATGTTCTCATGCAACAGGCGGAGGCGGTCAATGTTAGACCTGGTAAAACACATCTAGCTCTAGGTGAAATCTGAGAGAAGATGCAGCAACAAGAAAGCAGCACCGACTGAGCATGCTCCTATTCAGGCAGAGACAGGAAGGGAGTGGACGTACTGTAGAAGCTGGCCATTACGTAGTTTTGGCAGGGATCACCAGTAAACTCATTTGGGCACTTGCACAAGTATCTTGAGGGGTTTGAAAGGTCTTTCACCATGAAGCACTTGCCTAAATTCACACAGAAAGTTTTCTCCTTCTGGCACGCTTGACAAGATGGCTTGTCCCAGTGGTAGATGTAGATGTGGATGAAGAAGTATTTGCTCCTTCTGTTGATACTGATATTCTAATGGGAGACTCTGAGGACACACACGTTGTCTCAGTTGAGGCTGAGACATGCCAGTGATGATCTCATTTGAGTCCACAATGGTGATACTGGCAGAGGCACTGTCATTTCCTAATCTGCTGATCACTTTGCACATACATTCTCCAGAATCAGCCAGTGATGCTTTGTTAATGCGAAGTTCTCACTTCTCTGGCCTTTTTTGTATCTTGATGTTTTGTGGTTCGTTCTTGGGTTTAATTCATTCCCATTCTTGAACCATTTGAATTTGAGAGAGGAGTATTCAGAACTGGTCTCTCACCGAAGCACTAGTTTCGAATCTGCTGCAGACTCCTGACTTTTCATCTCTTCCAAACGGGGAGGCAAGGCGCACCGCTTGCACAGCACCTGGCAGACCTCCTTCTTGAGGTTCCGGCCCGTCTCGAGAGGGGGGAAGGATGCTCGGAAGGCGGCCGCTGCTGTTGGCATCGGGCTCCATGAAGAAGATATATCTGCTGTCCTCCTTGAGCCGCCCGCAGGAGGGGAACGCGGGGTGGCCCCAGGCGCCCAGGCGTCCAGGCGCACGCTGAGCAGCGAGTCCTTCTTCAAGCTCCCGGCTTTCACCGCCCACTCCTGGTGCACCTTCACCAGATAGGGCGCCTCGTCTCCGGGCTCGGCGGCGCTGGGCGCGGGGCCCGTGGGCCAGGAGGGCACGGTCCCGGGCCCACGGCTGGCGGCTGGCGCTCGCCTCCCCGCGCCCCTGCCTCGCCCGCCGCCCCCTTCCTGTCGAGTGCCCCCCTGCTGCAGCCGCAGCGGGTGCGCATTTCCCTCCATCACCACCGCGGCGCGCTGAGCCAGCTCCTGCACCGAGCCCACGCTGGGCGGGGACGCCTAGCACACTGAGGCCCCCGCGGGAGCCGCCTCCTCGCCGGCGGCCTCCCCCTGGCGCCACGGCCGCGGTCCACAGCAGCGGCAGCGGCGGGGCCGGGGCGCGGGGCCGGGGCGCGTGACCCAGTGACCGGTCGTCCTGGAGCGGTGCGGGGCGCGTCGCCGTCTCAGGGTGCGAGGTGCGTGCGGGCTCCTGGCTGTCGGTTCGGACTCTCCAGCCACAACATGTTTAACGGCCAGTCTCTTGAGCATATAAAGAGGTAAGGCACATCTTACAAACCAGATATGACTGCATAAGCCAGATGTTTTACAGCCTAGCCAAGTCATATGGGCACTTCCCCACAAGAGAGAGAATTGTTCCTGTTACACTGATGAGGCTTCACTACACAGAGGGGAAAGCACTTCTGTTCCTCTTGGGAAAGGCATGTGAGGATTAAGTTTACACTAGCTGAAAATAATTCAGTAACAATCTAAACTGTATGGGTCAACTTCAGGTTTGTAAGAGCATGAGATTGAAAGATATGCTTACAAACGTCCTGATTAAGATACTCATGACAAGAAGAGAAGCCTTTTTGAAATTTGTATTTCGGGATCATATATCACAATTCATATTCCCAATTACTAATCATGTCAGCCAATCAGCTTTTTAGAGCTCCTGTGATGGTGAGACATGCCTGTGCTAGCTCTCCCAATTATAGAAGAAAACTACAAAAAAATTCAATGACTATGTGTTTGTTTCTGTGAAATACTGCCCTTCACTGGACAATTTTTAAATGTATTTTTATGGGCTATGAAAGAATCAGATTTTAAACCAATAAATAATTTTATTTCTTATCTGTCTGCTAGGGAAATAAGGTAAGACAGAGAGAACTAAGTCATCCCTGACTAACAGGGGTTCAGAAAGTTTAACTGGCACAGCTATTCCAGCTGAACTGGTTAAGTGCTAAAAACTAGTTTGCCTTTAACTTTGACTCTATTATAAAAAGTTGGGCCGGGGCTTCCCTGGTGGCGCAGTGGTTGAGAGTCTGCCTGCCGATGCAGGGGACACAGGTTCGTGCCCCGGTCCGGGAAGATCCCACATGCCGTGGAGTGGCTGGGCCCGTGAGCCATGGCCGCTGAACCTGCGTGTCCGGAGCCTGTGCTCCACAACAGGAGAGGCCACAACAGTGAGAGGCCTGCGTACCGCAAAAAAAAAAAAAAAAAAAAGTTGGGTCAACAAAATTACATTCTTAAATAACTGCTCATTAAAGAGCTAGGTGGGAAGTACGTTCTTTTGGACTTTATAGGATCTGGCTAAGATTAACTGCACATGATACTAGCAACAAGCCTTTGGAGAAATTTCATGATTGCTCGACAAAGGCTGAGGAACCAGCCAAGGTACTGGTCCAGAACTACTGGAGCTGAGGAATAGCCCACAGTTAGTAGTCAGCATCCAGCTAAGGCTGAAGGCGGGGGCCCAAGCGAACATTGCTTTGGAATACTGCAGTGGGCTTCTGCACACCAGTGTGAAGGCTTAAGGCACACCCAAATGCACACGATGAGCACCCATAAATCCTAGGCATGAATATAAGGCTTCAACCTCCCTCTTCTCGTGGCTTTCATGCCCCTACTATGGAATGAATCTAATTCAACCTTTCAGAACATTTCTGGTTTTCTTCCTTACCCTGCTTCCTGTCCCGAAACGTGGGTACTCCCTTGCGATTACACCTCTGCCCCGGTTCTCTACGTGCTTGACCTTTCAGAATGTCATTCACTCTCAGACCTTCCATTCTGACTTGTGTGTAGCTAATTCCTTGGATAATAGATCCAAGATCTATTATCTAGAAAGATCTAGCCTGATCTTTCTTCCTAGTTCTAAGCCCATATCTTCAACTGTCTATTAGATATTTCCTCACCTCCAACTCAATACATAAAATTTAGTTTGGTTCTTTTACCTCTTGACTTCCCCATTTCTTTTAATGGTACCAACTTGGCACTTTCATTCAGACTCAAAACCATGGAGTCATATTTTAATCTTCTCTCTCTGACTTTTAACATCCAAATTCTCAAATTCTTCAAGATTTGTTTAATCTTGTTGCATCTACTCTTCCCTTCTCATTCCCACCAACACCACCTTAGTTCAGATCTTCATCTTATTTCCTTAATTCTAAGATGCCTACATTTTTGTAATTTTACATACTTAAAAATAAAGATTTGTTTTATAATCAGTGTATACGTTTAATGTGAGTTTTTTATTACAAAAATCTATCATGTTGGGCTTCCCTCGTGGCGCAGTGGTTGAAAATCTGCCTGCTAATGCAGGGGACACGGGTTCGAGCCCTGATCTGGGAGGATCCCACATGCCGCGGAGCAACTAGGCCCATGAGCCACAACTACTGAGCCTGCGCGTCTGGAGCCTGTGCTCCGCAACAAGAGAGGCCGCGATAGTGAGAGGCCTGCGCACCGCGATGAAGAGTGAACCCAGCTTGCCACAACTAGAGAAAGCCCTCGCACAGAAACGAAGACCCAACACAGCAAAAATAAATTAATTAATTAATAAACTCCTACCCCCAACATCTTCAAAAAAAAAAAATCTATCATGTCAATAGTCTTAGAATCAAAATCTATGGCATCTCAGACCCAGATAACTGCTTCTACTTGTTCTTCTGGCCTGCATTCCCTTGCTTTTCTAATCTGTCCTGCACACTATTGCCTGATTAATCTCCTTAAAAGACTGCATTCATTGTGTCCAGTGGTTAAGACTCCACGCTTCCGCTGCAGGGGCACGGGTTTATCCCTGGTGGAGAACTAAGATCCCGCATGACGTGCGACGCAGCAAAAACAAAAACAAGAACAAACAACTTCAGTGGTTCCCATTCCCTGATAGGTAAAGTATGCAAGTATGCCTAGGGGATCAAGCTGGGCATCGAAGGGACACCACAATCACACCCTGATGTCTTCCTGTCCTTACCAACATTATTCCCCTACCCAGATCTTTCTGCCGTGAACACATCCTCCTCTGTCTCTGTTTGTGTCATTCCCCACAATTAGAAGGCTATTCCTCCTGCTACGTACACCCTACTCAGGCTTCAAGTCCTATGTCTGTTGTGAAACGTTATCTGAACACCCCATCCCGAAGTAATCTCTTCCTCCTCTAAATTCCTGTAGGACTTGTCTTGACTACTTATTTCACACTTATTATTAATTATCTGGTATCTTTGAATGTCTGTATATGTTTATGAGTGTAAAGCAATGAATCCAATGTTTTATAATGAATGGGAAAAAATCAATCACATTAGTTCACATTCTATATGTCTTATTTCTCTCATCAGATCATAAATTCCTTGCAGTTAGCTCTATTGGGTATACTTGTCTCCCTTGAATTGTGATTTATTTAAGAAATATAGGGCTTCCCTGGTGGCGCAGTGGTTGAGAGTCCGCCTGCCGATGCAGGGGACACGGGTTCGTGCCCCAGTCCGGGAGGATCCCACATGCTGCGGAGCGGCTGGGCCCGTGAGCCATGGCCGCTGAGCCTGTGCGTCCGGAGCCTGTGCACCGCAACGGGAGAGGCCACGACAGTGAGAGGCCCGGGTACCGCAAAAAAAAAAAAAAAAGAAAAAAGAAATATAGTCTACTAAGCACTGAGTTCAATGGGGGGATCACACCTCTCATCAGAGAGGCACCGCTACCCCTATTCTTTTCTCTATGGCTGCTCCAAATCACTTATATTCAACTTCTCCCGTCTGCCCTCCTCCAGCACCCAAGCTTATGATCGTAGTAGCACAAGACTTGCTCAGGCTTTAGAGTGAATCAAGCGTCAAGGAGCGGGTGGGTTGAAGAACAAGGAGAAACTTCGTGGTGTTCTAAGACAGATGTGTGGAGGCAGAAGGTCACTGCGATGCAGCGAAGGTGAGGGGGCAAGGCCAGGTTGGCAGGGGCCTCGCATGATGTCATGCTAAGGAGGTCAGACCTTCTTTCTCCTCACTGGAATTGGGAGATTTTTTTAACCAGTGGAGGGATGTGAGCAGATTTGCTTTCTTAGAGTTGTGGAGGTGGACTGGGAAGAGGAGGAGAGACTAGAAGAAGGTAGGCCAGTTAGGAATCCTATTTCAGGACCTGGATACAGTGGCAGCTGTGGTGGTGGGAATGAAAAGCAAGAAGATGGAATCAAAAGAAGGTGGAGAAAGAATAGACAGAACTTGATGACAGAGATGAGACCGGAGGGATGACGATGGAAGAGAATGAGTGACAGAGGTTTCCACTTCAGTCTACAGCGTGGCTCCAGTGCTATTCCCTGAAATAGAGGAGAAGCAGGTTGGGGAGGGGCTGGAGTAGGTGAGAAGACAGTGAGACCTGATTTGCATATGTTGAATTTGTAGCCTCTAAAGGACATTTGCATGAGATTGGGGACATGGGGATATGGGTTGGAGAGACGGACTTGTGATAGGCACAACTCACTCAATAAAATGTATATCTGTCTTGAAATACCCTGCTCACTCTTAGCCCGAGGCATCCAACTACATTTCTTGTCCTACCTGTTTCACCAGATTTTTATAATGTTCCTGGCTCCCAGTTTGTTATACTTTTACTCTTGGCCAGTTCAGAACTCTTTTTATAATATTTTACGTATAGTAGTTATCTAAGTCTTAGACAATCAGACTCTTAGACATCACTTAATTTAATTTCATAGAGAGTGAAGTTCTATGGAAGCTCAGGGACTTCAGTTTACTGCACTTTATGTTAAACATTCCATGGTGTTTCCTGGCCATGTTCCCCCTTTTCCAGCTCACTTCATCCAACTGCTCATGCACATAATCTTTTCTGCCCTCCAGCTTCTATGCTCTCAACCCCTTCTTTACACTTTTGGCCACTGCTTTATTCTTAAAACTTTCTTTTTTTTTTTTTAATTAATTAATTTATTTTTGGCTGCGTTGGGTCTTCATTGCCATGCGCAGGCTTTCTCTAGTTGCAGTGAGCGGGGGCTACTCTGCTGCGGTGCGCGGGCTTCTCATTGCGGTGGCTTCTCTTGTTGCAGAGCACGGGCTCTAGGTGTGCAGGCTTCAGTAGTTGTGGCGCATGGGCTTAGCTGCTCCGCGGCATGTGGGATCTTCCCAGACCAGGGCTCGAACCCGTGTCCCCTGCATTGGCAGGAGGATTCTTAACCACTGCGCCACCAGGGAAGCCCAAAACTTTCTTTTTCCCGGGCTTCATGACATCTCCCGATTTCCCGCCTACCTCCAACCTCTCTGGCTGCTATACTTCCCCAAATGCCCACTTAAAAGTTAATGTTTCCTAGGATTCCCTATTAAGCCTTCCCTTCATCTCATTTTAGTACACACTTAGTGTGACCTCATCCACTTGCATGGCTTAACAAACAACCACTAATATTATTTCTAAATTTGAATGTCTAGCCCAGTCTTCTCAGTCCAAACCCAAATATCCAGCTCTTTTTAGGACACCTTTATTCGGATGTGTTCCACAGACGTTTCAAATCAACTTGCCACAGTGAATTTTCCTCTTCTTCCTCTTCTGTATCGGTGATGGTATTGTCACCCTCCCAGTAACCTGTGAGCCATCCCTGACTTCTCCTCCTTTCTCTTTCAAACTCAGTCTGCCAGGAAATCTGCCTATTTCATGTTTTAAATGAGCATTTTCCTAGATGAGAACACAGTGTGGTTGAAGATAACAAAAAGGGAGTGAGACTAGCCTCGTGGGAGAAGTTTTGTTGAGAAACATTGGGGAAAATGGTTGGATTATTAAGTGGGAGAGTACCTTGGAAGGTAACATTAAGGCCGCACAGAATATTTCAGAGTTGATGTGGTTGGAGAACCACCAAACATTAGGCAGATGGATGAAATGGTAATTTCAAGGTGCATTTTTTAAAAAGTCAGTCACTTGAAAAAAGGGAGTCAGAGCAACTATTACCTTTGTAACTAGGAGACAACCATTTCTTACACTTCATTGACGACATGAGGAAAAAAACCTGAAGAAGTTACAACTAGAAGCTCAGAAAATCTGACCCTGAATTTAAATGAAGTACAAGTGCTACTAAAAAATAAAAATAATAAGTTCTCTTTGAAGAAGACAAATTGAAATTACTCATTAGTGATATAACTAGAAGTAGACTGTGTTGAAAATAAGTGCAAGAATGACATCATTTGATTGAAAAGTGCTTATAAGCCAATTCCTTAACTGTAAATAATTTTAAAATCGAATACACATAGACATCTTTTAAAAAAATCACCAGGCTTCCTTGATGGCACAGTGGTTAAGAATCCACCGGCCAGTGCAGGGGACACGGGTTCGAGCCCTGGTCCAGGAAGATCCCACATGCCGCGGAGCAACTAAGCCCGTGTGCCACAACTCCTGAGCCTGTGCTCTAGAGCTGGCAAGCCACAACTACTGAGCCTACATGCCACAATTACTGAAGCCTGTGTGCCTAGAGCCCGAGCTCAACAACAAGAGAAGCCACCGCAATGAGAAGCCTGCACACTGCAACGAAGAGTAGCCCCCGCTCACCGCAACTAGAGAAAGCCCATGCGCAGCAACGAAGACCCAATGCAGCCAAAAATAAATACATAAAATAAATAAATTTTTAAAAACTCACCAAATTGAAATGTAATGATGATTTCCTAAAACATCTGGATTTCCATATGCCTCAATAAAAATTTTAGGCTAAATAAACTCTTATAATATAATACACTATATGACATATTTATATATTGATAAACATGGTAATTTCCAGTTAATTTGGCTTAGATACTAATTAACTCAAAATAAATGCACTCCCCTCATCAATGTAGTAAGTCAATAGGTAAATAGCTGGGAGAAAAAGTACTCCAAGCCAGGCAGCTCTGTATGTTTCAGAAGCAAAGGAAAAAATAAAAACAGTCACAGTAAACACTGCATTTCTGGAAATAAACTACATTTATGAAGCAGAAGATTCAAAAAGTAAAAGCTAACCCTCTTCATGTGGTGAAAGCATCACTGAGAAACAAATAGCACCCAGAGAGTGACTACCAGTAGTTAGCAGTAAAAAAAATGACATTAGAAAAAAATGGCAGATGTGACAGATTTAAAACCAAAGCTTTCCTCTTACTCCTTGTCATTTTCTCCTTTTTTCCTGATTGCAGTTTCAGTGATAAAGGTCTATTGATTGCTAAGTTACTTACATGAGGGCCTGGAAAGCACAACACTCGGTGAGGAGACACATTGATTTCCATCCTGTGGCACAAGCTCCGTACCTCGTGTTGTTCGAATCAATGAGGAGGGCAGCTATTTGTCCTCTTGGTGTAATTGCCACAGAGCAGTGATAAATAGGCATCTGATTTCCAGACTAAATCTTCAGCCCCGGCTCTCTGAAAAGGAAGAAAAAAAAAAGATGACTCTAAACTCTTCCTGTATTTCTGGACAGTAGCTTGAAAGTAGGACAGTCAGTGTCTGAGTGTTACTTTCCGGTCTTTGATACACAATTCTACCTGATAATTTTATTTTCCACCAGGAAAATTATTTTCTTCTCAGTTTCTTGAAGGTAGAAACAAAAATCTACAATCAAAATCTCAATAGTCCTTTTCACGTTGTTTTCACACAGGTTCATTTAAAACATTTATTGATATGCTACTTAGAGGAAAGAACTAAAAGAGATTAAACTAGAGGATTTAAGGTTCTTTAATAGTCACAGGCCTCAACATACTTAGAACCCTTAGTTTCTTGAGATTGAAGGGAAAATCAATATTGTTGCACTTTATCTAAGCTACATTAGGATAGAAAACTGTTGCTACATTTTATAAAGGAGGAACCTTATACTTTTGGTGCTCAGGGACCCCACAGCCAGATTGGTGGCAAGGGATATAGGCTGATAATCTGCTTATTTTGATTTCATTGATATATGTTCATTTGAACACATCACCATCCTAGCCTTTTCTACCACATAACATTACATTCTACTTAAGGAAAGCTAAAATTAAAAGTGATCCATTTTCTACTGTATAGCACAGGGAACTCTGCTCAATATTATGTAACAACCTAAATGGGAAAAGAATTTGAAAAAGAATAGATACATGTAACGTGTATAACTGAATCACTTTGCTGTATACCTGAAACTGTCACAACATTGTTAATCAAGTATACCCCAATATAAAAAAAAAGTTAAAAAAAAAAGAGTAATCCATTTTTGGGAATTCCCTGGTGGTCCAGTTGTTAGGGCTCAGTGCTTTCACTGCGGGGGCCGGGGTTCAATCCCTGATGGGGGAACTTAGATCCCACAAGCCTCTTGGACAAAAAAAAAAAAAAAAGTAACCCATTTTTAGGAAGAGAACATGCTATACTGCCGTTTTTAAAAACTAATGAACAGAATGGGGAGCATATAGCCTAGCACAGGCTAACACATTTACTGAACTAGCACAGGCTGGCACAAACCAAAATATGAAATTGACTTAAAGAATCCTAAATAAAATATTAGTAAATAAAATCTAACTATGTATGAAAAGAATAATACCTAAATGACCTAATAATGTTTGTCTCTGGACTGTGAGGATGATCCAGCTTTAGAAGTCTTTTGATATAATATGTTATATTAACAAAAAAGAAAAACTAAATAAATTAGACTTTGAAAAAGCGTTTGCTTCACCCATTTCTAATTGAAAAAAAAAAAACAAGACAAAAGCTCTTTTTGTCATATAGGATATCTGGAAACTTCCTTAACTCATTAAAGTACAACTACCAAAATCTGTAGCAAGCCTCACATGTGATGGTGAAACAAAAAACCTCTCATGCTATTGCCACCACTATTCACATTGCATTGAAGGTTGTAACCAGTGCAACAAGAAAAATATGACATATAAATATTGGAAAGTAAGAATTAAAGCTATTATTATTTGTAGATTATGTGGTTGTCTACCTAGCTATCCCAAGAGGATCAAATAAAATAACTCTTATAATGAATGAGAGGTTACTGAGGTGACTAGATACAAAATCCCTAGTAATAACGAATAAGAAAATGTAACTGGAAAAAGAAATCCCATTCACAAGGACCACAAAGACAACTGAGTACTTGGAACTAACCTAATAAAAATTGTGCAAGACTTATATGAGGAAAACTTACAGGAAGAATGTTGATTCTTCCCCAATAATCTACACATTCAGTGGGGAGCCCAATGAAAATTTTCACAGGATTTTTAATTGAACATGAAAAGCTGCTTATCAAGTTCTTCTAGAATAGAAAATAAACAAAAATAACCAAAAAACAGAAATTGAGGAAAAAAATGAGGTGGAGAATTTGCCCTACCAGATATGAAAACAATCTATAAAACTACAGTAATTAAAACAATGGAGTGTCAGAGAACAAATAAACATATGGATTAATGAAAGAGAATAGAGTCCAGAAACTGACCCATGTATTCAAAGGAATTTAGCATATGATAAAGGTGGAATTTCCAAACAGTGGGAAAATGAAAGATTACTCTAAAAATAGTACTAGGACAGTGGGAGCCATAAGGAAAAAAAAAAATAAAGTGAATCACTTCCTCATCCCATACTCAGAAAAAAATCCAGATTGACTCAAGATCTGCATTTACAAAAGTATAGAAGAAAACACCAGACAATACGTTTATAATCATGGGGTGGGAAAGACTCAGTCGTCAAGAAAAACCAGACAAATTTTATTAAACAGAAATTTAAAACTCCTCAGAGCAAAAGACTGGGAAAAATATTTGCAACATATACCACAGACAAATGCTTAATAACTGTAATATATATCTAGAATTCCTACAGAGATGTGACAAAACATAAGCAAGCTAATGGAGAAAAAAGGCAGGGGAGAAAAACATAATTCTTAGAAGAGGAAATAGAAATATTTCTATAAATATTTGAAAAGATGCTCAACCTCACTAGCACTTAGGGAAATATACATGAAAACAAACAAAGAGGAATTATTTTTTGTCCATCAAATCTTACAAAGCTAAAAGGACTGATAATGTATAATAATGGTGATGGTGTTGGGGAAGAAAACTCTCATACTCTGTTGATGAGAGTATAAATGGTTGGAGGAACAATTTGGCAACATCTATCAGAATTTGTAATGTACATACTCTGACTCACTTCCACTTCAAGTCATCTATCATACATGTATACCTGCTAACGTGTACAAAGATATATGTACAATTACGATCATTGCACCTTTAAAAAATTGGAGATAACCTAAATAACTCTCACTAGGAGACTGGTTAAATAAATATAGAATATCCATACTGTAAAATACCATGTACTTGTTAAAAGGAATACCTAAGTATTCCTTTGTATCAGTATGGAATGTATCAGTATGGAATACTTCCTAAGGCATATTACTAAATGAAAAAGCAGCATCAAAACTATATGAATGGGCTTCCCTGGTGGCGCAGTGGTTGAGAGTCCGCCTGCCGATGCAGGGGACACGGGTTCGTGACCCGGTCCGGGAAGATCCCACATGCCGCAGAGCGGCTGGGCCCGTGAGCCATGGCTGCTGAGCCTGCGCGTCCGGAACCTGTGCTCCGCAACGGGAGAGGCCACAACAGTGAGAGGCCCGCGTACCGTAAAAAAAAAAAAACGATGTGAAGGGACTTCCCTGATGCTCCAGTGGTAAAGAATCCACCTTGCAATGCAGGAGACGTGGGTTCGACCCCTGGTCAGTGAACTAAGATCCCACATGCCGCAGGGCAACTAAGCCCAAGTGCCACAAATACTGAGCCCACGCCTCAACTACAGAGCCTGCGTGCTGCAAACTACACAGCCCACACGCCCTGGAGCCTGTGCACCACAACTACAGAGCCCACGCACCCTGGAGCCTGTGCACCACAACTAGAGAAGAAAAAACACGCCCCACAACTAGAGAGAAGCCTGCGCACCACAACGAAGAGCCCGCATGCCTCAACAAAGATCCCGTGTGCCACAGCCAAGACCCGATGAAGCCAAAAATAAATAAATTAAATAAATAAATAATAAATAAATCTTTTAAAAAGCTATATGAAGTGTGATCCCACGTATGTAAAAAATTATCTAATCTATATTCTATGCATTTTATAGACAAGTATGGATGTGTAACTAACCATATTGTAGTCATTAAACCACATGTTTTATTCCTGAAGCAATTCAACATTCAAAAAAGCACAATTCAGACAGGATTTCCAATCTTCATTTATGCCTCTTAAAAACTTAGAGAATTCAGATATATAGTCTTTACTATTTTAACTATTTTACTATTATGACACCCTATTCTTTGCTTTTCCATATAAATTTTAGGATCAACTTGCCAAGTTCCATGAGAGACTCCATTTGGGATTTTTATTGGTTTAATTAATTTTTAAAATTTCTCTGTCCCTGTAGACTGAAAACTGCTTGATGACAAGAGACCACGCCTGTCTTGTTCTTACTGTGTTCACAGCACCTAGCCAGTGCCTAGAGGATAGTAAGTACTCAATAAACTCATTCTAGAATGGTTGGATGAATGAATAAATGACCTACAATAGCATAATGATAATATAAAATGTTTTATAGGCGTTAAAATTTTATTTTGGGGCTTCCCTGGTGGCGCAGTGGTTAAGAATCCTCCTGCCAATGCAGGCGACAAGGGTTTGAGCCCTGGTCCGGGAAGATCCCACATGCCACGGAGCAACTAAGACCGTGAGCCACAACTACTGAGCCTGTGCTCTAGAGCCTGTGAGCCACAACTACTGAGACCACGTACCCCAACTACTGAAGCCCACACACCTAGAGCCAGTGCTCCACAACAAGACAAGCCACCATAATGAGAAGCCCACGCACCACAACCAAGAGTAGCCCCCGCTCGCCACAGCTAGAGAAAGCCCGCGTGCAGCAACGAAGACCCAAGGCAGCCAAAAATTTTAAAAATTAAAATTTTTTTTAAAAAGAAGGTATGCGCATGCATTGTTTTAAAAATTTTATTTTCAAACTATAGTAAATTATGGGAAAATGTTCACAATGTATTAAGTGAAAAAAGTAGGCTTCAAAAATTTTTAAATAAAATGATCCTAATATTGTAAAAAAAAAATCTATCTGTTTATATATACTATACATAAAGTTTATGTATGCATTAAAAAAACTAAGAAGGAAATAGAAAATAACACTGGTTGGGTGGTAAAATTGCAGATTGTAATTTTCTTATTTATACTTTTCTAAATTTTCTATAATTAGCATACAGTACTTTTACAATAGAATAATAGACATAATTTTAAATGATTAACAAAAGAAAATATCACAATATTTAAAGTTTCTGGGATAGTATGAGAGGGAAGTGCTAATTTGATAAGTTCAGGTGATTAGGTTGAGTTACTGTATTCTAGTTAAGGCTGGAGTTTTGTTAGTGGACCAAAGGAAAATTTTAAACTTTTTTTTTTCACTTGGAGTAGAACACATATACAAAAAAGGGGCAGAAATCATAAGGTGTACAGCTCATGAATCGTTACAAGGTGAACACACTGTGTCACCATTGCCCAGGTGAAAATGGACTGTTAGCAGCATCCCGAAGCCCCTTTCCAAGCACTGCTTCCTCCCTCCTCCATAGAAGCTGCTCACTGGGTTTTGCAGGACCTCCAGGCTCAGGTTGCCAGGCAAATTCAGGGAGGTCCACTGGGGAAGCGGGTAGAAATACCTCTGGGCGAGGGGAAGAACCTTACCACCACCCCAGCCTCCCTCCCAAACTGGGAGCCCCGGCCACTGCCAAAGTGTGATACCAAGATTTTCGAAAGGTAGAATGCAACAACACCTAAAATAAAAATTTTAAATGCCTCCAGACTCACTCTCTCCTGTCTTCCTCCACTGCATCTGCCATTGTGACCCCAGGGATGGGGAGAAGTCAAACGCCACCACAGCAAGGAGATGAGGCAGGGGAAATTCATGCGAAAGAGGAAAAGTCCACTTCTTGCAGCCCCATTGGATGGCGGGAGGAAGGTGGGAGTGGGGCGGGGAGACAGTGTTCAGGGGAGCCTGACTTGCATTCCCCCTCTCTAGGCTGAAATCTGGAATGTGCTCTGGGGTGTTGACAGGTTAAAAGGGATAACAAAAATAGAGGAGATTTGACCCAACTTGCCATTTGGGACCTGGGATGCCTTAGTCTGTTTGAGCTGCTGTAACAAACTACCAGAGCACTACCATAACACATAGTGGTTTATAAACAACAGAAATTTATTTCTCACAGTTCTGGAGACTGAATGTCCAAGATCAGGGTGGCAGCGTGCTGAAGACCTGATGAGGGCTCTCTTTCGAGGTGCAGACTATGGACATCTCCACTTCTTGTGGTACCTTCACGTGGCGGAGAGCAGAAGGAAAGCCAGTGCTCCGCTCACTTTTTTTTTTTTTTTTTTTTTTTTGTGTGTTTGGTGTTCGTTGTTGCTCTCAGGCTTTCTCTAGTTGTGGCGAGCAGGGGCTGCTCTTTGTTGCGGTGCGCGGGCATCTCACTGTGGTGGCTTCTCTTGTTGCAGAGCACAGGCTCTATGTGCGTGGGCTTCAGTAGTTGCAGCACGGGGGCTCAGCAGTTGTGACACTTGGGCCCTAGAGTGTGCGGGCTTCAGTAGTTGCAGCACGTGGGCTCAGTAGTTGCGGCACACGAGCTCCAGTAGTTGTGCATGGGCTCAGTTGTGGCTCGCGGGCTCTAGAGCACAGGCTCAGTAGTTGTGGCGCACGGGTTTAGCTGCTCCGCAGCATGTAGGATCTTCCCGGACCAGGGATTGAACCTGTGTCCCCTGCATTGGCAGGCGGATTCTCAACCACTGTGCCACCAGGGAAGTCCTCCCCTCACTGTTATAGGGGCACTAGTTCCATTCATGAGGGGCTCCACTCTCACGGTCTCAATCAATCCTAGTTATGTCCTGAAGGTCCCACTTCCTAATACATCATATTTGGGGGGGGGTTTCCAACATATGAATTTGGGGGGGACACAAACGTTTAGTTCATAACATTGCCTCTCAGTATGGGCCCCCTTCACCAGGCCCCATCAACATGGGGTAGCTGCAGGAGTGAAGTAAACAGTATAAGTTTAGGCAGAGGGAGGCTTGGGCTGAATTTCCCAGATATTCTCCATCTTCTCCTGGATGGCAGTCATTCTCAAGGGAGGCAATTCCATACACAAAAGGGGTATATTCCAAAATGTGTACGGGGGCAGGTAATCTTTAGCTGTCACAATGAAGAACAGGTGCTTTTGGTTTCACTGGGTAAAAAGAACTTTCTTGCAATGCCAGAAACTGTCCTGCACACTAAAAAATTCTGCCCCAAATGGCAGGAATATTTCCACTGAGAATTCTGCTAAAGTATTATGCCCACTCTCCTTTCACCATATGTAGAAAGCTTAAGGAATTTGCAGTTCCATAAAAAATAATAGAATTGTCTTCTGCAGTTTGGTTGGGAAGTTCAAGAGGGTTAGGCATCATGGATCTCCCTCCAGGCACAGAAATTCCTAGTTAATCATTATATATTTACAGACTATGAAGCAAGCCATGGTCTGAACTTGTAGCAGTGTTGCAATTGGAGAAATCAGCTGGGCCACAAAAGAGTAATTTTTAAATAACTCAAAATTTTTCTTACATTTCCCAAATACGATGAAGGGTATACATAACCCTCAGCAGCATTTTTTTTGTTAACTGTCCACTCTTCATTCCCATCCATTTCCTCACATCCAGTTTGCTTTTCCTCACTTAACTAAAAACTCTATTTTAAAAAGCACTCTCCCTCCTTTTCTAGTCTCTGTCACTAAAGCTCAGCTCTGAGGGCTGACTCGGAGAATGTTCTGGGTATCTGGGGGCCGGACGGCTCAGCCATGAGCAGAGTCCCTGTGCAGGGCACCCAGGCGACAGCTGCCCATTGGTTGCTCATAGTTGTCAAGCACACAGCAGGCCGAAGACGGGGCCTGACCAGATGAAGAGTAAAGATACAACAAGCCACTTTTATGGTGCCAACTCCCTTGGGCCTTGTCACACACACCAAACAGGACAACACAGAGACGAAAAGGGCCCATTGACTGCAGTGTGAGATGTGGGACACCCCATTGCTGTGGAGCCTATTCTAGGCTACAGCAAGGAGTTTCACATTCTGCAGCCCTATTTTGAGGGGACTGGGGCAGGAAGCCCCTTCCTCCTCAGAACCTGGAGGGCCTAAGAAATCATGCCATGATATCCTCCCGGGGAAGGTAGGGAGGTAGGTGGGAGACGGGTTACAAGTCTCCCATTCTCTCACGTTAAAGTGTCTTTTAAACAGAAACACACACCAAACAAGGTTATATATTGACCAGTGGACAAAAATGTTGTGACCAGGGGCTCACAGGAACCTAAGTTCATGTTTCTCTTAGGGGTGATAAACAGTTCGGTATTCACTAACTCGCCGTTTCACAGCAACCGTATAGACCCTACGTACTGCAAAAAAATGAGAATAGGCTGTATTATGATGAACACAGCAGTATGTTTGGGCTTCACACACAGCCCATCTCAGGGACCCCTCCTCCCTTCCCGGCGGACCCCAGACCACACTTTGAGAACCGCTGCTCCAGTGCACGACAGTTCAACAGGCTGGCACTGGGAGTACACTGTAAACTCCATTAGGGTCACCACAGCTATTTTGTTCATCTTTGTATTTCCAGAATCTTGCATAGTGCCAAGCACATAGTAGGCACTCAATATGTGAATTAAATTAAAATGGGTTGGGATGAGGTATTTATGAGAAGGCTGAAGAAACCTGAGAAAGGCAGAATGGTCTCTTTGGTGCTGAAGGTCAGCTCAGTCTTTTTTTTTTTTTTTGCCGTACGCGGGCCTCTCACTATTGTGGCCTCTCCCCTTGCGGAGCACAGGCTCCGGACGCGCAGGCTCAGCGGCCATGGCTCACGGGCCCAGCCGTTCTGCGGCATGTGGGATCCTCCCGGACCGGGGCACAAACCCGCATCCCCTGCATCGGCAGGCGGACTCTCAACCACTGTGCCACCAGGGAAGCCCTGTTCCTTATCTTTTCTTATACAAACACAACTAAGCATTGGGTCCATGGCTTTGATGAAATAATGACTGGTAACTCCATGTGTCAAATTCAGCCTCTGCCTTACTTCCATTTGGCCTATGGCTTCTTCCACAGCAAAGACCAAAAAATGACACCGTGTACATTTTTAAGAGGGTCCACAGTTAAATTCTGGTTCTAATATCCCGCACAATGGGACCCTTGCACCCAGAAAGTAGAGGAGGGGCAGGCACTAAGCAGATTGCTAGAAACTGGTGGCAATTGCTAGAAACTCCTTCTTGTGTGTGCAGGTGCAAGGGTGAGGAACCACAGCACAGAAGTGAGGGAGAGGAGCCTCTCACCATTGTCCAGCTGAATTAGTTTCCCATGGCAGCCGTAACAAGTCACTGCAAGCTGGGTGGCTTCAAACAACAGGAATGTATCCCCTCACAGTCTAGAGGCCAGAAGTCCAAGGTGGTGGCAGGGTTGCAACCCCTCTGGAGGCTCTAGGGAAGGATCGTTTTTTTGCCTCTTCTCACTCCTAGTGGCTTATTTGGCTGTGGCTACATCACTCTCGTCTCCTGTCTGTCTCCACGTGGCCTTTCTCCGTCCTGTGCATCTCCCCTCTGTGTGTCTCTTGTAAGGACGCTTGTCATTGGATTAAGGGCTTACCTGGATGATCCAGGATGATCTCTCCATCTCAAGATACCTAATTCCAGAAACTCTTTTTCCAGATAAGGTAACATTCACTGGTTCCAGGAATTTGACAGGGGGGATATGATGGTGAATTTTATGTGTCAGTTTTGCTGGGCCATGGTGCCCAGATATGTGCTCAAACATTATTCACGGATTGTCCTCCATATTGTGGGTGGGCCTCACCCAATCAGTTGAAGGCCTGAATAAAACAAAGGCTGACCTCCCCAGAGCACGAGGGAATTCTGCCAGCAGACAGCCTTTGGACTTCATCTGCAATATTTGTTCTTCCTGGGTCTCCAGCCTAACTGCCTTTCGACTCAAACTACAACTCTTTCCTGAGTCTCCAGCCTGCTGCCTCCCCCATCAGATTTTGGACTTGCCAAGCCCCCATAATCATGTGATCCGATTCCTTAAAATAAACCTCTTTCTCTCTATATATATTTACATCCTATTGGTTCCGTTTCTCTGGTGAACCCTAACTAACACAGCGGACCACCATTCAACCCACTACACGAGCATCTACCCAAGGGGAGGGGAGGATTTGTGAAAACTTGAGACTTCCCTTGAATGTGGGGATAAGTGTAAAGGTATCTTGCAGTGGACAAATCCATTATTAGTTCCTGACGTGGGGTGCCATGGGTGTTACACACTCTCTAAGTGTCTTCCTTTCCCAGTTCTTTTAATTTTCTATAAGTCAGGGTGATTTCTTATCAAATTCCGCACAGTGGCTCAGCAGATGGACTCACCACTGACTTCATGGAGACAGAGAACCTTCCAAGGAAACTCCCTCCTGCTTCCTACCCTAAGCTGAACATTTGCTATAGACTGACTCACCCTTCTCCCTGCTTGGCGGATAATGAAAGGAGCAGGGCTGTGAAGTCAGCCAGAGCTGTGCTTGAATTCTGCTCTGCCATTTACAGTTGATTGATCTTGGACAAGTTACTTAACTTTTCTAAGGCTGACAGTACTTTTGAAGAGATAATACTCAGAGGGCTGGTACCAGGTTGAAGGAGACACTGATGCAAATGTATACCCAGTACCTGACACTCAGTGAATTTCTTTCCTTTCCCCCAACCAGGACAGAATGGTGACAAGGCCCTCATGAGCAATGCAGGCAATGAGGGAAACAGTGCATCTTGGTCTGATGACTGCCCTATCTGCTTGTAATGTTATTTTACTTATATTTTTTCCTGAAATTAAATCAATTCTTTTTTTTAATTAGCCTTGTCCTAGACACTTGTGAAATCATGGGTTTAACTTGCTAATTATATATATATTTTTTAAATTAATTAATTAATTAATTTATTTTTGGCTGTGTTGGGTCTTCGTTGCTGTGCGTGGGCTTTCTCTAGTTGCGGTAAGCAGGGGCTACTCTTCATTGTGGTGTGTGGGCTTCTCATTGCAGTGGCTTCTCTTGTTGCAGAGCACGAGCACTAGGTGCACGGGCTTCAGTAGTTGTGGTGCACGGGCTTAGTTGCTCTGCGGCATGTGGGATCTTCCCGGACCAGGGCTTGAACCCGTGTCCCCTGCATTGGCAGGCGGATGCTTAACCCCTGCGCCACCAGGGAAGCCCTACATATTTTTTCCAAGGCACAGTAAATACACTTAGTCACTCATTCAAGGGTGCCTTTTATGATCTCAGTAGGGTTGACAGGCTAGTTATAAATCTTTCTTCTAATACGCAATAGATGAATACGTTCAGGTAGTCATTCATTCAGCAGGTATTAGAGCATCTTTTTTTGTGCCAACAGCCTGGCACAGCTCTAGGCTCTGAGCACCCAGGCAAGGCAGTTGACTCCAGACGCCACTCATTCCCAGGGGTGAGAGGGTCAGTCGCACTGGTTAGGAAGCTCTGTCAAGCGTTTACCAAGGTACCTAGTTGGGGTGTACTAAATCCCAGGCCTCGAGTCAGAGGCTTTCTTCTGCTCTGCATTTGCCCCCATGCAATGGGAGGGAGGTAAGAAAGGGCGGTGGATCTATTTTAGACCCTGGGTGTCTTCTTGCCTTCCATCTGATTCTTCCTTATAGGTGACTGAAAGAAAAACTGACTCATGCCTGCTCTGTGGGTTTGTCCATCGTGTGTGTGTGTGTGTGTGTGTGTGTGTGTGTGTTTTCTCTCCCTTTGTTTCCCCTTTCAGGGCAGCTGCATGAGTAAATGGGCTCAGGACCTCACAGTGACTGGCCAGCCAGCCACACTCCCTCTCTTCCTTTTCCTCAGGGGTCCACATTCTTCTCACAAGGCTGCCCTGGGCTGCAGGACCAGGCCCCCTTAAGATGGCAAGACTCAGATTTGGGGATAGCGTAGGAGAGGCCACCTTTCGGCTGAGCCAAGAGCCCCAGCCCAGCTTTACCTGTGCCCATCAGAGACGCACCCAGGGTTCCACACGCTGTCTGCCCTCCCACAGTGCCTCCCACCTCCAGCGTGATCTGGGGACTCGGCTTTGTCAATACCTTTTCAGTCTGTACCTTTCTCCAAGGGCTTCCTCTCTGAGTACCAGAATGTTTCTCTATGGCAAAACCAAACACAACCCGTGCAGACCAGTTCTCCCTGTTACGTGCCCCTCGCATGTCAGTGCTGTGCCTCTGCTTCCTCACGACAGCATGCTGGGAGAAGGGGGTACACTTAGGGTCTCTGTCTGCCAGCCACCTGCTCGTTCCTGACTTTCCCTGGTCTGTTCTCAGGCCCCACCACCCTACTGAAATGGCTCTCCTAAGAGTTGGCAGTGACCTTCCCAGGCTCCTCATGGACCCCAGCAGGCTGGGGCACGTGGACCCTCCCTGGCCGCCAGCACGTGCTGCCCCATCTCAAGACTCCCGGACCCATCTCCTCCTCCCCACAGGACAAGGGCCCTCCTGTCTCACCACCCTCGTCCACCCCTGCAGCAGCCCCGTCTGTGCCCCCTGCCCTTCCGCCCTGCGTCAGGCCCTCGGCCTCCACGAGAGAAAGGCTGCCGTGCTTGGCTGTCCTCCTTCCTTCTTGGAGCCCAGAACTAAAAATAGAAATGGCCAAAGCCTCATGACCAGGCTTCTGGGAAGTCCGGTGGGAACAGCTCAGGGTTTCAGAAAGGAAGCGTAACGTGAGCCCGGGAGTCAGGCGGCCCAGAAGAACGAGGAGATTCCTAAAGAACAGGGCGCGACAGGCCTGCCGTCCTGCCCGCTGTTAACAGGGAGCCAACTGGTGAGTTGCCAGGGCCGAGTGCAGACCTGGGCGCCTGGGTCAGAGGGGCATCAGTCACAGCTTATCATCATAGACTATGGACGAGAAGGCAACATGGGCGCCAGGTGAGGGTGAAGTCAACCTCTCACTTTTAACACCTGTGGATGGAGCCCAGGGAGAAGGCAGGGCTCCTGAGGCACCACACTGTGTCAGGGTGACCTGAGCCTCCTCTGGTAATGGTGACGGGAAAATAGAGGCCCCGGGAAGTGCTCCAGGGACGGCGGGTGAGCAGGGCCCCCTCCCTGCTGCTGCTTCAGGCTCCCTCAACCACCCACGCTGCACAGACCTGGAGGCCCTTACAGATAGATGCTCCTTTTATCAGGCAATGGCGATACCTGTTTTAAACATCAGCGGGTTCTGAATGCAGCCGGCAGAGAGCTCTCCACTGTTCAGGAAATAGGCGCCCCGGGCAGGAACGAAGGCTACTTTCCCAGAACTGCGCTCAAGTGCTGCTGGAGAAGCCCAAGCTCTTTCAAACTCCTTGGGCAGACGCACCGGAATGTGATGAGGAAGTAGAAACAGGTGGCTCCCACCTACCTGTTTACGATTACAGCAGCAGCTTCCAGAGGCAGAGGGGATGAGTTAGCATCAGGCATAACTGGGCAGGAAGCCCCAGGCTGTGGTTTTTACCAACAAATACTTGTACATAAGTTGCAGAACCCCTAACACACTGGTCTGGGCTGTGTATGTGTGCGTGTGTGTGTGTCTGTGTGTGTGAGATGGGGGACACATTTATGAGAATATAAAATAAAGCATGCAGACACAGAGGGGAGGAATAGAAGAGACGGATGGTAGAGTGGAGGGAGACCTGCAGTCGGGACCCGAGAGCCAGAGGAGGAGATGAGGCCTGAAGAGACTCTTGTGGCCTAAAGCAGCAGATCTTATCCTTGAAGGATCTCCAGGAGCTGTCCTGTACTTCCTAAGAGACGGTGTCCAAAAGCAGGAGGCATCTGTCAAGTAGAAGACAAAAAGGGCTGTTGACCAGCAGGCCAGACACGGATGAGAAGAGCCAGTGGTCTGGGAGCAGCGGGGGCAGCACCAGATCCCCAGGGCTTGTTAAGCGCACCTGGCACCGTCCCTGCTCTCCCTCTGCCTCTGTTTCTGCTGTTAGAGCATGGCTCAAAATCAAAACAAATAAGTTAAACCTCTTTCCCTCCAGATTCTCCTTTTCTTCTTAATGATAAACTTATTTTGTATGAAATATAAGAGGCAATTAGAGAAGAATATAACAACCCAGGTTTAAAATTTTAGCATTATGCCATTTTGCATCAGATCTTATTCAGAGAGAAAGTATCACAGACGCAGTGGATCTGTGGATCCAATCTTTCTAAGAAGCTGCTTCATTGCCATCAGCCCCATGGTCAGTGGGGCTGCCTCGTGGGAGTGGACAACACATCCCTTTGAGAGTGATGTAGGAAGGCAGGAGCTGAAGTGGTCCCTAAATTCACTCTCTCTTCTCAGGAAGGAGGGCAGATGGCAGAGGGTGGGTGTGTGGGCAGGTCTGTTGTTAAATGAGGTCTAAAGAAACAGGATATCTGAAGAAGGCTTCAAGCTGTACCCATGTAATTAAGAGCTCCGGCCCAAGCACTGGCACCAATTTTTCTTGTTTAGGACTTTAGTCTTGCTGGTTATCCTTTCACTCACATCTTTATTGAATTTTATACCCTTATTTACCATGTGCCCTTTTAACTGCCAGGGTTCATGAACCATTACTGTAATTTTCCACTTACGTGACTTGATCTGCAGATGGGTGCTACCATACTTAATCAAATATTTCCTGTTTACTCACCTGCAAAATTAGGACAATAGGGCTTCCCTGGTGGCACAGTGGTTGAGAGTCCGCCTGCCGATGCAGGGGACACGGGTTCGTGCCCCGGTCCGGGAAGATCCCACACGCCGCAGAGCGGCCAGGCCCGTGAGCCATGGCCGCTGAGCCTGCGCGTCCGGAGCCTGTGCTCCACAACGGGAGAAGCCACAACAGTGAGAGGCTCGCGTACCACAAAAAAAAAAAAAAAAATTAGGACAATAATACCTATTTCAAAAATTTCCCAAGGGTTGAGATAATATATGTAAATCACCTAGCACAGTAATTGGCAATATAATAGTAAATGTTTTCTTCCTTTTTCTTTCTAAATTCTCATAAAGCATCTGTTTGAGAACTCCATTTAGGATTCTCAAAGAATTGCCAACGAGCACCACAGTTAGAATTTCTGGAAACTACTTTTGGCTCAGTAATGGAAATTGTGGCAATTCCTTTCTTCTGATTAACCTAGATGCTGGAAAACCTGCAGGAGTTAACAGTGTTAAAGTATGATTTTTTAAAATGTAAAAATATAACGGTTACACAGTTATAAAATGAATGAGTCAAAGATTAGTTAGTGGGTATCACACTGGTACCCATTAATTAATGAAGACACCAGTAAGATGTTAAGACTGTTTCAAAGGAGAATTTGAGAAACAGAGAGGCAATGACAAAAGATAAAATGGTTTTGCTAATACACGCAAAACTGGTTAATATTCTCATGCAATAAAATATGTTTGGGGTTACCTTTTCTACAGAGGAGAAATCAATTGTATCTTCACCAGACAAAATTCACTTGCATTGCTAAGGACAAGAACCTTTTGCATTACTATAAACTTTTTTACAAATTTACTTCAACTCCTCCAGAGATGGAAAATAGCCTGGCCAATAAGAAATCAATTTGCATAAACCTGTAGAATCAGAAAATGACAAGAGATTCCAGCAGGCAACAATAAGCATTCCACTGAAAGGAAACCTAGTAATCTCTCTTGTCCATTTCCAAATCTTGGACAGTTTTCCCCAGTGATACCTGTACAATTAGACTGATCTAGGAGGGAGGCTTTGGAATTTTCTCACCCTGAATCGTGGGACCAGGCCCCTGTTACAGCCAGTGCCTCCCTCTCAGTCTCTGATTACAGGAATTCTCCTCTCCCTGAGCCATGATGTGGATTAGGGTGAGGGTGCTGAGGCAGCCGGTTCCGACATTAACCATTTTGTTCCTGTGTTCTGTAGCTCAAGGGCTAGCTATATATGTAGCACCACAAACTGCTCCAACTGGCTTCCCAGACTGCTCTCCAACTTTACCCTTGCAAACCCTCAACCCAAGCCCGAGAGATAATTAACAGACCCTGAGGGACTTCCCTGGTGGCTCAGTGGTTAAGAATCCACCTGCCAATGCAGGGGACACGGGTTCGAGCCCTGGTCTGGGAAGATCCCACATGCCGCGGAGCAACTAAGCCAGTGCGCCACAACTACTGAGCCTGTGCTCTAGAGCCTGTGAGCCACAACTACTGAGCCCACACACCACAACTATTGAAGCCCACATGTCTAGAGCCCGTGCTCAGCAACAAGAGAAGCCACTGCAATGAGAAGCCTGCGCACCGCAATGAAGGTAGCCCCCGCTCACCAGAACTAGAGAAAGCCTGCATGCAGCAACGAAGACCCAACGCAGCCAAAAATAAAATACATAAATAAAATTTTTAAAAAAGCATCTGCCCTCCAATGCAGGGGACACGGGTTCAATCCCAGGTCAGGGAACTAAGATCCCACAGGCCGTGGGGCAACTGAGCCTGAGCGCCACAACTACTGAGCCCACAAGCTCTGGAGCCCATGCACTCTAGAGCCCGTGCGCGCCACGACGAGAGCGCCTATGTGTGGCAACTACTGAGCCTGTAAATTCTAGACCCTGCGTGCCACAACTAGAGAGAAGCCTGCGTGCTGCAACGAAAGATTCCATGTGCCACAACTAAGACCCAATGCAGCCAAGTAAATAAATAAATAAATACTAAAAAAAAAGGAAGAAATGCTTCTCAAAAACACACACACATACAAAATAACAGACCCTGAAATTTGCCAAATTTCACAAAATGGTTTGTTGAACAATTTAGCATGTACTGCCTTGGAACACCTTTTGTGTCATATTTTTTAACTTGTCTACAATTTTTTTTAACATCTTTATTGGAGTATAATTGCTTTAAAATGGTGTGTTAGTTTCTGCTGTATAACAAAGTGAGTCAGCTATACATATACATACATCCCCATATCTCTTCCCTCTTGCGTCTCCCTCCCACCCTCCCTATCCCACCCCTCTAGGTGGTCACAAAGCACCGAGCTGACCTCCCTGTGCTATGCGGCTGCTTCCCACTAGCTATTTTCCATTTGGTAGTGTATATATGTCAATGCAACTCTCTCACTTCGTCCCAGCTTTGTATACAATTTTTAAAAGTGATTTCTTCTGTCATCAATTAAGGTATACTTATTTGATAGCAGAAACGATCCCCCTCTACCAGCACCCAATATTAGGTGTCCAAACAGGTGTTTAATTAGATGTTAAACAAATATTGATTGAAGGGATAGACAGAAGGTGTTAGAATAGAGAACTTCCCTGCTCAGAAAAACTCTGACTTCCCAGCGCCTTCAGAATAACATGCAAACTTATCAGAGACCTTACCTTCCCCATCCACGTTGTCTACCTACTCCTGCCAGCCGGATGCTTACTCCCAATACATTTCTTTTTTTTTTTTTTTTTAGCATCTCTGTATCTCCTCTCTCAACCTGGAATGCTCTTTCCCTTCACCTTCAGGGCTTAACTAAAATACCGTCTCTTCCACGAAGCCGTCCCTGATCCCCTAGATGTGACCTCATCACTTGCCTTGTCCTCTCAGCAGCTGGAGTGAGACCATGAACGATGAAAGCTGTGGAGCCAGGTGGCCTGAATCCACTTAGTTTTGTGACCTTTGGTGAGTGACGAAACTATTCTGTGCCTGAATTTTCTAAGGTAAATTTGGGGAGAATACTACTGCTCACCTCAGGGTTTTTGTGAAGATTAAATAAACGAATACACTTAGAAGACACCTGGGGACTTCCCTTGTGGTCCAGTGGTAAAGAATCCACCTTACAATGCAGGGGACGCAGGTTCGATCCCTTGTCAGGGAATTAAGATCCCACATGTCGCGGGACAAATAAGCCCGCACACCACAAATACTGAGCTTGCGTGCCTCAACTAGAGAGGCTGCGTGCTGCAAACTACAGAGGCCACACACTCTGGAGCCTGCGCGCCACAACTAGAGAAGAGAAAACCTGCACACCACAACTAGAGATAAGCCCGCACACCACAACGAAGAGCCTACACGTCGCAACAAAAGATCCCACATGCCTCAACGAAGATCCAGCATGCCTCAACTAAGACCTGACGCAGCCAAAAATAAATTAAGTAAATAAATAAATTTTAAAAAGACGATTTACAATTTAAAAAAAAAAGAAAATAAGAAGACGCCTGGAACGTAGTCAGTGCCCAGGAAGATTAGTTATTATTATTCCTTTTGGATGCTCTCCTAATTCTATACTGGAGCCTCGTCCAGTTAGTTCATTCTGTCTCACATAGATTTTATTTACTGGTTACTCTTCTGACCCATGGCTGAAGTAAGCTCCTCAAGGGATGTTTAGGGAACATTTGCTGAATGAATGAACAAATTAAAGAATAAATGAATGGTTAAATCCTGCCCTGGCTTTCAGTAAATAACTCCTCATCAAAAAGCAGATTTTTTCCTCATGGTATGTGGGACTTTTCTTTTAAACCACCAAAACTTTTGAGCTTCTTTTTTGCAATTTCAGGCCTCTGTTTGCTCTGAAGTGTAATGTTTGCATAGATGTGACACCTCCTACAGCACCAGGATCTTTCCGGCATAAACCATACTGGGCATATTTGTTTTCTGGGTGTAATTCAGAGTAGTAACTTGATAGTCAATTTGTCTCGCCTTATAAAATTCACACATATAGTTAATTTTTTCCTATTGCAAGTCCTAGGTTGGAAGGAAGGAATATTACTGATGGCAAGTTTTGTTACCTTGAGCAATTCACTTCCACAACCTTTCTATTTCCTTAGTTTTGAGAGGAGGTGATTTCACTGCTTATGAGGAGTGAATGGTTTGCACCACACATCTAGCCGCCCAACTTTTTTTTTCCACATAGAAATCTGTATTTTCACCTTATTTGGAAAATTGAAAAATTTGACAACTCTGAACCTTTATTCCCTCTAAGAAATATTGGCTGGCACTGAACAGGAGTTGTGAGTTGGGTAGGCACTCTCCAGACTGTCACCATGCCACCACTCCAAGTTGTCTCCATGACACCCCTTCACTTCTCTATGTTATTTTCCTATGGCTGCTGCAACAAATTACCACCAACTTAGTGGCTTAAAACAACACATACTTATTATTTAACTCACATATTTCAGAGTTCTAGAAGTCAGAAGTCCAAAATGGGTCTCACTGGGTTAAAAACAAGGTGTCTAGCCCCCCAACTTTTAAGACTCCCACCTGAGGGACAGGCCCGCAAAACACCTAGCTCTGAAAGACAATGGGGCCGGTGTCCACAAGACCCACAGTACTATAGCAAACAAACGAACCGTTCCTTATCCGTGCCTGAGCGTTCCCCGCAGCTATCCCTGCACAGGGCTCAGCACAGAGGGAGCTCAAAAAAACGCCCACCTCCTAGGCTTTCCATGAAAGAGGTTTGATTGCTTACTTTACAAGCTGCTGCCTGAGGGTCTGGGTTCTAATTTAGCCCACAACGAGGGGCTGGCTACGATCCTTCCTAGAGTCCAGAGTCTGGAGTTTAGGAAAGCTGGTGGGCGCTTCCCCTGCCTTCTCCAACCAGTTGCTCCAACAATAACATTGTCATCAGTACCTCCCTAGAAGGAGTTTGTCCACACCCCAATTTTTAGGGCTGCCACCCGAAGGACAGTCCCCCAGATCACCCAGCTCTGAGAGCCAAGAGGGCTTGCATCCACGAGGCCCCCAGGACAATAGCAAACAAAGAAGCAGGTTTTTTTGTTTTTTTGTTTTTTTGTTTTGCGGTACACGGGCCTCTCACTGTGGTGGCCTCTCCCGTTGCGGAGCACAGGCTCCGGACCCGCAGGCTCAGTGGCCATGGCTCACAGGCCCAGCCGCTCCGCAGCATGTGGGATCTTCCCAGACCGGGGCACGAACCCATGTCCCCTGCATCGGCAGGTGGACTCTTAACCACTGTGCCACCAGGGAAGCCCAAAGAAGCAGTTTTTAAGTGGGCTACCCCAAACTATCTATAGGTTCAATGTAATCCCTCTAGAGATTCCAATGGAATTTTCACAGAAAAAAAAATTCTAAAATTTGTATGGAACAAGAAAAGACTCCAAATAACCAAAGCAATCTTGAGGAAGAACAAAGCTGGAGGCATCTTGCACCCTGATTTCAAACTATATTACAAAGCTATAGTAATCAAAACAGTATGGTATTGACATGAAAATGGACATAGACCAATGGAACAAACTAGAGAGGCCAGAAATAAACCCATGCATATATGGTCAATTACTTTTTGACAAAGGAGCCAAGAACATATAATGGGGAAAGGATAGTTTCTTCAATAAAGGGTGTTGGGAAAACTAGCCTGCCACATGCAAAAGAATGAAATTGGACCACTGTCTTAAAAAATACACAAAAAATAACTCAAAATGGGTTAAAGACTTGACCTGAAACTGTAAAACCTCTGGAAGAAAACGTAGGGACTAAGCTCCTTAACACTGGTCTTGAGATGATTTTTTTGGGAGTTGACACCAAAAGAAAAGGCAGCAAAAGCAAAAATAAACAAGCAGCACTACATCAAGCTGAGAAGCTTCTGTAAAGGAAAGGAAACCATCAACAAAATGAAAAGGTAGGGACTTCCCTGGTGGTGCAGTGGTTAAGAATCTGCCTGCCAGGGGTTCCCTGGTGGCACAGTGGTTGAGAGTCTGCCTGCCGATGCAGGGGACATGGGTTCGTGCCCCAGTCCAGGAGGATCCCACATGCCGCAGAGCGGCTGGGCCCGTGAGCCATGGCTGCTGAGCCTGCACGTTCGGAGCCTGTGCTCCGCAACAGGAGAGGACACAACAGTGAGAGGCCCGCGTACCGCAAAACAAAAAACAACAAAAAAAGAATCTGCCTGCCAGTGCAGGGGACACAGGTTCGAGCCCTGGTCCCTGAAGACCCCATATGCCATGGAGCAACTAAGCCCGTGCGCCACAACTACTGAGCCTGCACTCTAGAGCCCGCAAGCCACAACTACTGAGCCCACGGGCCACAACTACTGCAGCCCATGTGCCTGGAGCCTGTGCTCCACAACAAAGAGAAGCCACCACAATGAGAAGCCCACACACTGCAACAAAGAGTAGCCCCCGCTCATCGCAACTAGAGAAAGCTCGCGCACAGCAATGAAGACCAAACGCAGCCAAAAAATAATAAATTAAAAAAAAAAAAAAGTTAAAAAAACAAAATGAAAAGGCAACCTATGGAATGAGAGAAAATATTTGCAAACCACATATCTGTGGTAATACCTCAAATATACAAGAAAGTTATACAATTCAATAGCAAAAAACTCCCAAATAACCCCATTTAAAAATGGGCAAAAGGGGGACTTCCCTGGTGCTCCAGTGGCTAAGACTCCACGCTCCCAGTGCAGGGGGCCTGGGTTCGATCCCCGATCAGGGAGTTAGATCCCACATGCCACAACTAAGAGTTCGCATGCTGCAACTAAAGATCCCGTGTGCGGCAACGAAGATCCTGCATGACGCAGCTAAGACCCAGCGCAGCCAAATAAATAAATATTTTTTTTTAAATGGGCAAAGGACTTGAATAGACATTTCTCCAAAGAAGACATACAAATGGCCAACAAATATATGAGAAGGTGCACAACATCACTAATCATCAGGGAAATGCAAATCAAAACCACAGTGAGATATCACCTCACACCTGTTGGAATGGCTCTTATGAAAATGACAAGAAATAAATGCTGGTGAGGATGTGTAGAAAAGGGAACCCTTTTGCACTATTAGTGGGAATGAAAATTGTTACATCCATTATGGAAAACAGTATGGAGGCTGGTATACAAACTGTCAGAGATAAGATGAATAAGCCCTGAGGATCTAATATGTGACGTGGGGACTATACTGATGATACTGTTTCGTATAACTGCAATTTGCTGAAAAAGTAAGAACTTGTGTTCTCACCAAGAAAAACAAACAAACTGGTAAATACATGAGGTGATGGATGTGTTTATTAGTTCAATGGTAGGAGTACTTTCACAATGTAGACATATACAAATCATCATGTGCACATTTTAAATACCTTACAATTTTATTTGTTAATAATACCTCAATAAAGCAGAGAAAAAAGAACAAGGCCTGGCATCAAGTAGGCACTTGATGCTAAATAAATGGTTATACTCAGGGATGAAGTGACAAGGGCTTGGGCTAACTGAAAAAAGGGTTCAGATGTAAAAAATATTATAAAGAAGCACCTTCAGAACCTGGAGAGAAGACCTAGGCACAGCTGAATTAAATAACTTAGCAACGTTAAATGCATGCAAGGCAAGAATGCAAGAAATGTCATAAAAATCACAAGACCATCATCCAATAAAAAGCATAGGCAACAGTATGTCCATGCAGAGGAGAGGGCATCACTTCAGTGTGGACAGGAAAGGCTCCACTGGGCCTCAAAGGATGGCTGAAGCAGGGGCATGCTTCCTGTGAGGGTGGTGGTATAAGGCTAAGCCAGACACAAACTCCTGGAGCCAAGGGTTTACATGGGACTGTCCCTGTGGTGGCCTAGAGAGCACTGGCTGCCAGGGGAGGGAGGCCAGATTTCTACCCTCTAGTCCTTCAGATCAGAACTAAAGCTCTGTCTGTTTTGTATTTATAACAACCAGCCAGGGCTTCCCTGGTGGCGCCGTGGTTAAGAATCCTCCTGCCAATGCAGGGGACACGGGTTCGATCCCTGGTCTGGGAAGATCCCTCATGCCACGGAGCAACAAAGCCTGTGTGCCACAACTACTGAGCCTGCGCTCTAGAGCCCGTGAGCCACAACTACTGAGACCGTGTGCCACAACTACTGAAGCCCGCATGCCTAGAGCCCCCGAAACAAGAGAAGCCACCGCAATGAGAAGCCCGCGCCCTGCAACGAAGAGTAGCCCCCACTCACCACAACTAGAGAAAGCTCGCGCGCAGCAACAAAGACCCAATGCAGGCAAAAATAAAAATAAATAAAATAAGTTAAAAAAAAATAAAATAAAATAACAATCACCCATAATGTATAGGTTATGTATAAATTGCTTTCTGATACAAGCTACCTTCTTTTTAAAAGTGTTTCTAGAAAAAATAAAAATGCACCACAAGAACATGGCTTTAAGACCTTCTTAAAAGAGAATTTAATCCAATGATTGTGAGCTGAGATTGGTTTCATCCCCATAGTGCCAGGATACACACATACCTTCATATTCAAGGAGCATTTGGTGAATGGGTGAATAGATGCACGAATGGACCTGAGGTGGCCGTCTGGATCCCTCAGTGGACTAGAGCAGGGTGACAAGGGTGTTGATGGGGGCCAGGTGAGCCATCCAGAAAGAGGTCTAATGAACAGGTTTTTAAATCTGAGGCAAAGAGAGCAGAAGCAGACGTCTGCCTTTGTGGGTCTGCCTTTGTTCAGCCTCAGAGCTCTGTGTGCAGGAGATAGTGTGACCTTTATTTTCCCTGTGTCTGGTCAAAGAGGCTGTCTGATTAATGTTTGCAGTACACGGAGACAATAAACATAGGCAAGTCTGGCCTCTGGAGGGAGAGGTTTGGGGTTGGATCCTTTTCTCCAGTTTTGGCAGTGCCGACGATGGGGGGAGCATTATTTTTAAATCTTTGCCAAATGACATTTTGAAACCCGCACATGTTGGGGTGTGCCAGGCCAGAGCACTTGAAGAACAGACAGGCAAGGCCAAGGGAGCGCTCGGCTGCCCAAGGTGCACTGGCAGCTTGAAAATCCCCCTATCACAGGCCCCACTCTTTGTTTAGATGAACACTTTCTACAGCCAGAGGGAGGCAGGGACAGGCATTGCTCTTCTGGGGGGAAGAGTCCCAGGCCTAGTGGGAAGAACATTATTTTGGACACTGACAGACCTGGGTTTGGAGTCTGACACTCATGGAAAGCTCAGGGAAGTTACACATAATTCCTGCCTCTTGCCAAGTCAATCTTAATCGGAAAATGTAACATTTAGCCCTGCATGAATAGCACTTAGAAGAGGCCAAAGGAGGTGAGAGGGTGAGAGAGAGAGAGAGAGAGAGAGAGAGAGAGAGGTGAAAATAAAGGGGGAGCCAGGCTGCAAGACCCAGGCCAGCACTACCAGGCAAAGAGCCCACTGCACAAGCCTTGACTCGGGGGCTCACAGTCAGATGCCCACAGATAGAACTGAGAGGGTCTGTTTTTCCTTAGCAAGGAAAAAATTACACCCTGATTTTCATTAACTTCTAACTGCAATTTACATTGCCCTTCAGTTAAGCATGTGGGTAACAAACCACATGCTTCAGAGAACCTGTGACTTTGTCACAACTAGAATCACAGATGCTTTCACCATCATACTCTGGTTGTCCCAGAGACCCTGAAATATCACTTACATCCATCACTTTTTCAAAAGCACAGCCGTAATTAGACCTATTGCTAGATCGTGTCATTTAATGCATTAGTAAACTAGCATTTTTTCCACATCACAAATTTGTTTATATTCTAATAACTATATTCTCATATGCTCGGTTCCCTCTATAGCCCTTTGTGGTTATTTTACATTAGAATCAGCAATGTGAGACGAGGTCCATAGGCTTCGCCGGCCTGCCAGAGGGGTGAGTCAGAGCACACGGAAAGGTCAAGAGCTCAGAACAGCAGCCAGCAAAGGGAGGTTCTGAAAACACAAGATATATGTTGAGTTCCGTTTCAACATCCTTTTCAGAAGACACAAAGCCCTTTGCTGCTCATGTCTTTTGCCCTCAAAAGTTGATTGAAGGCCTGAGAACAGGATGGAGATGTCGGGAGCAGAATGGGTGGAGGTCCCCGGAGACATGCAGAAAGGGAAGATCATGGCCCATACTCCCCGCTGCCGTCCCCCAACACGCTGTATAGCCGAATCCAAGCTCATAAGTTAGAGCTGAACCAGCAGAGGCTCAGAGCCCATAGCCTTTGGGTACCCCTCACAGACTCAGCAGCTGTCTGCTCAAAACTCCCAGGCTGCTTCTAACACCTGCCCAGCCTACTGAAAAACTTCCAGACTCCAAACATCTTTTCCTTAAGAAGGCTGAGATGAACTTTATGGTCTTTGTTCGATGAGTCTATTGCTATTTGATCACTGAGTGTATAAGCCAAAGCTCAATACTAAACACCCACTTGAACTTTGCAGCTTCCACGTTTCATTAAGAAGGCTATTGAGGAGTCTGGCCATGTGTCAAGGACACGTTGACTCTGGGGCCACCCCATTAACCCAAGTCAGTCCTGGAGGAGGGAAGGGTGTGGCCATGAGCCAACAGGGAGGGATGCGGACCAGATGGGAGAGGCTCTGCTGGCAGCTGGCAGCCCTGCCTCTCACTCCCTGCTTGAACCTTGGGTGACTCTCGTCCCAGGGTGCCTCGGCTTCCCTGTCAGAAGGTTAACCATGGTTGAAGATCAGTGGAAGAGGAAGAGGAAGGAGGGGCAAGGGGGCAGGTGGGTGCGGTTCTGGGGAGCCAGGCTCACACGGGGAGAACTGAGGGAGCAGCAAGGTCTGGCAGGTGGCAGAGTCCCAGCCAGAGACAGCCAGGACTCTCAAGGTGCTGGTGTCCCCACGGTGGCTGGTCAGGAGCACAGACCCGTTCCCAGTGCTGGCTGAAAGCCCCCTCCTCGGTGTGGGCAGCCAGAGAAAAGAGGAGTTCTCTGGGCCTGACACCTGCTGCCCCACAGCAGAGATCGGGACTGGCCAGCTGCCGTCCTACCCAACTAGTCAGAGTTCTGCATTTAAAGGAGAGAGAAGAGGGATGCAAAGCTGGTCTTTCTGGTAGCTTTCATTCATTCATTCAGTGCTATCTCTGGATATTTTTCTGCTTCTAAAAATAAAACGTGTTTATTGTAAAACAATTCAACATAATGAAAATCTGAAATCACTGGAAATAATGTTTCTCAGTACTACCCCTTGAGCAAACCATTTATTGTTATGTGTTCATTGTATGTACTTTTTTTTTTTGGTCTAATCCTAAGTGAATCAGTCACTTTTTTTAAAAAATTAATTAATTAATTTATGGCTGTGTTGGGTCTTTGTTTCTGTGCGAGGGCTTTCTCTAGTTGCGGCGAGTGGGGGCCACTCTTCATCGCGGTGCGCGGGCCTCTCACTGTCGCGGCCTCTCTTGTTGCAGAGCACAGGCTCCAGCCGCGCAGGCTCAGTAGTTGTGGCCCACGGGCCCAGTTGCTCCGCGGCATGTGGGATCTTCCCAGACCAGGGCTCGAACCCGTGTTCCCTGCATTGGCAGGCAGATTCTCAACCACTGCGCCACCAGGGAAGCCCTGTATGTACTTTTTAAAAATTCCTTTATTTTCTCCTTTTATGGTAACATATAAACATGTTTATTTTGGGCAATGTAGAAGTATTTGGATTAAAACATCAGAGTTTCTTTCCACACCTTTTGACCCCTAATTCCACTCCGCTCTGCAGAGAGAGTCGCTGCTAATGTTCAGGGTTCTATCCTTCTAGAAATTCAAATGCAGGGAGCTCACTCTCAAGCTTGCTGTCCAGCACTGTCAGTGGTAAGGCAGCTCCTGCCAGTGCAGCCCTGCCCAGCCTCTCCACGCAGCCCTGCTACACTTCTCAGCCAGGCATCAGACCCTGTCCCCTCTGTCCCCCAAAGTCCAGAGGGCACATGTAAGCCCTCTAGTTGTTCCCTGAAGGTTCCTCTCACATTACTTTAGGTAAAGGGGAAGCATCTCTCCCTCCCTGTGGGGAGTGTGGGGAGAGGGGACAGGAAGCCTCAGCACTCCAGTAACTCTCCAGCCCTCTGTCCCTTGTGGGCTGGATGGGGTGAGCATTAATGTCAGCAAGGCTGGTTTCAGGACATCTTAGCATGTCCTGCATATGTGGTCTGGCTCCTCTCTTGGGATGCAGGAGAATTAAGCCTCTATCATGTACTCTCAGCCTTTGGGGTCTCAGCTGAAACAGAGACGGAAAGAGGGTATGTGTGTGTATGTGTACATATGCTTACGAGCTACCACAGGCAGGCTTTTAATTTAGCTGCTGATTCTTCTAAACAGTTGTCATTTTGGCTTCCCCAGACCATCCCACCAGCCCTGGAAGAGGTCCCCCTGCCCTGCTTCTCAAACTGGGAGAAGCTTAGCACTGGACATACCCAATGTATGCCACGGGGTTTATGAGAGCATCTCATTTATGTAAAAGTTTTGGTGGAAAAGGTGATGTAACATAATTATTCAGTATTTAATTCAAGAGGGATAAATTGGGAGACATCAAGAACATTTCTCCTTTGCAGTTAGCTGCTTAGGGCTTTGGTGCCAGACCTCCAGGAGATGCACAATTATTCTCCTGTGCCCCTAGAGATGTTCTCCTATGCCTCTCGGGACATCTTGAAATGTGCCGCCTCCAAGAAGGCCCCTGCTGATCCCTGCCTCCCAGTAGCCACACCTTTGAGTAGTCCCTTCCCACACTGTGCCAAGGCTGGTCTGTGTGACCAATAGAATATGGCAAAAGAGATGTCATGTCACTTCCAAGATGAGGTTATAAGCTTACCAGGTTATGAAAGACCTGAGTTCTCTTTCTTGGATCATTTGCTTTGTGGGAAGCAAGCTACCATGTGAAGCAGCCCTATGGAGAGGCCATAAGTGAGGGACTGAGGGCTGCCAACAACCACATAAATGAGCTTGGATGCAGACCTTTCAGCCCCAGTCGAGACTCCAGAGACTGCAGCCCCTGCTGACAGATTAATCACATCTTCATTCACACCTTGAAGTGTGAATCACTTAAATCACACCTTGAGCCAGAACCAGCTAAGCCGCTGCTAGATTCCTGAGCCTCAGAAACTGTGTGACATAATACATGTTTATTATTTTAACCTGTTAAGTTTTGGAATAATTTGTTATGCAGCAAAAACTAATGCCCTGCCTTGTAACACAGTTTCTTTTATAAAACAGCTTGACTACAGGTTGTCTTTCTCTTGACCTCTCTCACGCTTAGCCTTTCTGGTTATTAAATATTTATGCTGAAGTGACCGTGGCAGGCATGGGCCTCCATATGCAACTATTTCTGTACCCCTATGTGGTTTTAACACAAGGTCAGAAATTCAGGATTACTGCTGCTGACAACTGCAATTTGAGAGGGCTAACTTCTGGAAGGATGACCTGATCAACAGCCCAGGCCTTTCAACTTCAGCACCTCTCTTCTTTCTGAGCTGCCAAGGGGACATCCAATCTGAGGCTCAGGAGAGACACAAATCTGATCATTATTGACATATGAGTAATAGCTAAATCCAGGTGATTAGAGGAATTTCCTTGGGGTAAAAACTTTGGTTGAGAACTCTGATGTTTGGGGAGAAATTTGCATAAATTGTCCTTCATCTCAAATACTAGTGCTGCTTCTGTTTAAACACTGGCACTGTTTATGGTTATCTTTTTGAAATCATGAACCCCAGAAGATGTTTTCACGGTTCTATCAGTTATGATCCTATTTTTCCAGTTACAGAAAAGCCAAATTGAACAGGGGCTTTGCTGGCTCACATGGCCAGAAGTCAGATGAAAGTGAACTTTGGTCCCATTTCTTTACAAATCTCCTTTGCCTTCACGGGGTCAGCTTCATCCTGAGGCTAATCCCTGTAGGATGACTCTGGGTAGCCAGAAGGGACACATACATCCATGTTTACATCCAGGGGGACAGAGGGCATTTCTGAACCAACATTCCAAAGAAGAGCTGGAGATTCACCATAACTTGCCCCTCAAAGCCCTGACTGTGCCCAGAGGAATGGAATGTCCTCATTGGCTTTAACTACCCAGGGCCCACCTGGAGCCAGGACTGAAGTCCATTTCCTCCTGAGAACGTGTGCTGCATGGGGAGGTTGGTGGGGACTTTAAGGAAAAATGAGGGAATGGTAGGTAATGAAAAATATCCTTTAGGCAAGCATCTAGATCTGCCATCCTAAGAACATAGTACAGAGAAAGATGCTGCCTCTTCAGTTTCAGAAGACACTCAATGCTCTAGTCCTCTTTTAGGGGGAAAAAGAACTGATTTTTCATCCAATTCTGGGTTTCAACCACCCATCACCAATATGTGAATGACTCTGGAGTCTTCTCTCCAGATCTTTGTGGGGCCTTTGATCTCTTAGGGAAGGAGTCGATGGGAAAGTCATCAGTCATGAGCCTGCTGTGTGGGTGGTACTATCGTCAGCACTTTCCCTTGCACTACATTATCTGATTTAGTTCCTTTGATCCTGTGAAGAACCTTATTATCCTCGGTTGACAGACGAGGAAATGATGCCCAAAGAGGTTAAGCAAATTACCCATGGGCACAGAGCTAATTAGTGGCACATTTCCAGGACTGATTAGGATTCTCAGTGAGTTGGAGTGGACTTAGCCGAGTCAAAACCCTGGACATTTGTCGTAAGGATGCAAGGGTATCTCGTGGAGCCTGAGGGCTGAGACACAGGTGGGAAAAGAACCAAGGACTGAAAAGCCATCAAGACTCTCTTTTGTCTCCGCTCATTTCTGTGTTTCTGCTTCATTCTTCTCTCCTCCAGCAGACATGTTCTCTGCTTCTCCAGGCCTTGAGGCAGGAGAAGAGGCCAGTAAGTCACTGTCCTTTTCTTCCTCCCCAAATCCTGGGAAGGCACACCCCGACACAGGGGGTGAATGACGTTATCCAAAATGGCCGCTCCCCTGGCCTCCCTTTGGATGGGTGTCAGCTAAGTAAGGCCATGGTGACCTGAGCAGATACCCCAGAAGCAGTATTTTCTCTGCAGACCAGCAAAAGGGATCACACCTTTCGGCTAGCGGGTTGCTGAGAAAGGAGCTTGGAACCCACAACTTCTGCTGGTTGCCTACTTTTTCACTCTGTGGGCATTTGGTCCAAGCAGCCCCTGTGGCTGTTTATTGTGCAATTCACAAAGTGGATGAGAGCCCGAGATGAAATAGTCACTTGGGACCTCAGAGTTCTCTGCCACGTTGTGTCGTAAAGAAATTCTGGGGCATTTCCTCCAGCATGGCCTTTGGATCCAGGTTGAGTTTGGGTGGTGGATTCCCGGGAAGGATCATAACACTCCATCCCCTGGGGGGCAAGCAAGGCCCTCTCTGGAGAATCGGCCCTGCTGGACCCTGGGTGGTCAAAGAACCGATGGCATCTGTGTTCGGTGCCCAGGCCAGGGCTTGCTCCTGATCGGGGTCTACTAGTGAGTGAGGCCAGCATGAGGGGCGAGGCTCTCACCTGCCTGAGTCAATGTTGACCTGAACCAATTCACCCCACATGCGAATCCAGGAAGTGCGGTTCTCTCAGAACTGGGAGAGTCACTGACAGCTGGGGCAGCCTCTCCCTAGCATGTTTGAGTAAAGGAGTGTCTGTTTATCTTCCACTATTCAGAGCCACCAGGAGCCTGGCCCAGGTCAGCATGCTCTAGCTCATGAGGAAGGGAGGGCTGGTCCCCCACCTCTCGGCCAGCCCTGAGGAGACTCCCTCCTGAGGCCTCTGAAGTCAGCCTCGTCTTCTTAGCTGACACAATTGAACGCTTCCAAAACCCAATGGCCCAGGCTTCTCTCCAGAGCTCCAAACCTGGTCATCCAGTTGCCCATTGGACATCTGCCCTTGCGTGTGCACTTCACCGGGAGTCTAAAAGGCCAGGCCCCCATCCTTCACGCTCTCGTCTCCCGTCCTCACTTTTGTCAAAACTGCTCCTCGTGCAGATTCATCCCTTGGGTGATTGTTCCCACCAGCCACCTACCTAACCATTCAAGCTGGGGAGCCATTCTCCATTCCTTCACTCAGGAAACATTTCTTGAACCTTTACCCTGTGCCAGATTCTGTGCTAGGCCCTAGAGGTAAAGACATGCCTCAGTGCAGACTCAAGATGCTCAGAGGCTAGCGAACAAACCCCACAAGTGCTGACAACACCCTGGGGAAGAGAAATGGCTCATCCCAGGCTGTTACAGAAGGAGTTAAAGCACCTGACCTGACTTACAGTACCAGGAAAGTTCTTCTGGTGATACCTGAGTTGAGTCTTTCGAGTAGAGAGCAAGGGAGGAAGAGGCCTTCCGGGCAGAGGGGTATGCTTGAGAAAATATAAAGAAAGAAAGAATACGACGTGTCTGGGGAACCTTCAGCAGATTGATACTGTTAGAGGGTAAGTTACAAGGCAAAGGGGTCTTGAGCATTGAGGCTGGGACCACAGTCAGCAGCAGACCGAAATGGGGCTTTTGTTGGAGAGGGGCTCCTGCTGTAAGCTTGGACTGTGTCCTGCAGGCAATGAGAGCCTTTTAAGGGTTTGAGGCTATGGGTGGGGATGGGGGTGAAGGGAGCCAGATTAATACTTTGAAGGACTCGTTTTGGAGGCTGTGGAGAGGTCTGAATATGAGGGGGTGGGGTGCATAGCTGGAAGCAAGAGCTTGTAAAGGCAGATGATGGAACCTGAACTAGGGGGATGTGGAGGAAGGGGAGGAGACAAAGGGGAGACTGATTAGATATCACAGAGGCACAAGATGGATGAGTCAGGGACGACTTCCCTGTTTCTGGCTGCGTTATTTGGGTGGGTGGTGGGGTCAGCAATGGAAACAGAGAATGCAGGAGGAGAAACAAGTTTGGGGGAAATCTGATAAGTTCACATTTGGATGCACTGAGTTTGAGTGCCTGTGGGCTGTTCGGAACGGGGAGGCGGAAGTTCAGGAGGAAATGTTCAGTAGGCAGAAACTCTGGAGAGAAGCTGGGACCGGAGATGTGAATCTCTGGGTCATGAGGACTGATCAGTTGAATCAGTAGGACAGGATGCGGTCACTCAAGAGAAAGGGTGCGGAATGAGAAAACCAGAGGGTGAGGGACGTGTCCTAGGGAGCCCTGATATTAAAGCTGCAGGCCAAAGAAATTCAGAGAGACAGGAGAGAGAAGAAACTCAAGAGAGAAACAGGAAGATGGGAGTGAGAAGAGGACTGTAACAGCCAAAGGCACTTGAAGAAAGGAGTCTTTTAGCTGTAGTGATCCTGTACTATTCGGGGAAACAGATTTTTTTAATGTATGCTTTCTGTAAATAAAAGCAACATTAAAACAGATTTTGGATGTTTATAACCACATCAGTCCTGACCTGTACATTAAAAGGCTTTTATTTGGAACCTGGTTTTGTTCAACAGTGCCCCCTGGTGTAGATGTCACGCTTAAATACTTACCTTTTATTAGCATGGAGGCAATATTCTGGAAATATTGTTGCTGCTCTCACACTTTCTGTTTAACTTAAAAAGCAAATTCAAAACACAGATGTTTTGGGATGGGGAAATGTTTAATTTGGGGAGCTTAAGTTTTATGTGATGCAACATTGGGGGTATTGATGTACCTGGTATGGTTCATTTAATATGACAAAAATTTGGAGTTCCCTGGTGGTGGTCCAGCAGTTAGGTGGGCCCTGGTTCAATCCCTGGTCGAGGAACTAAGATCCTGCAAGCCATGTGGCAAAAAAAAAAAAAAAAAAAAAAAGATAAAAATTCATTTGTCCACGTGCATTGTATACCTGTGCTTCTACCGAAGGGTCACAGAGTGGGACCTACCATTTATTTTTAAAATAAAGTTCATAAAATGATATATACAGAAAACTGAACAAATCGTAAGCACAGATTACAATTAATTTCTCAAATAGAACCACTGTGCAAAGAAGCACATAGATTAACAAACAGAAAATTCCTAACAGCCCAGATGCCCCTTGTGCCCTCTGCTCCTTTCAGTCACTACCACTGCTGCCAAGGATAACCACTGTCAGGCCTTCTCATGGCATAGACCCATTTTGCTTGACTTTGAAATTTCAATAATTGGAACGATCAGTATGTATTCTTTTGTGTCTTATTCAATATATTCGTTGAGATTCATCCATGTTGCTCTGTGTATTTGTACTTTATTCTCTCTGCTGTTTTAAAAACCACTGCAAAAATCAACCATAATTTATCAATTCAGTAGTTGGTAAAAATTTGGGTTGTTTCCAGTTTGGGGCTATTAGAGTCTGCTGTGAACATTCTTGTACGTACTTTTTGTGTATGCATTTCTGTTTGGTGTATACCTAGGAGAGAAATTACTGGGTTATAGGATATGCTTAGCTTTAGTAGATACTATCAAGCAGTTTTCTAACTCGGTTGTCCCAACTTATATTCTCATCAACAGTGTATGAGAATTCCCTTTGCTTCATGCCCTCACCAACACATGGTATTGTTAATCTTCTTAATTATAGACATTCTGGTGGGTATTGTGTTGTGTTTTTGAAAAACAGCTTTATTGAGATATAATTCACATACAGTTCACCCATTTAAAGTGTACAATTCAATGGCTTTCAATATATTCACAGAATTGTGCACCCATCACAATTTCAGAATACTTTCATTACCCCAAGAAGGAACCCATACTCCTTGGCTGTCACCCCCAACCATCCTAAGTCAGTCTAGTCAACTGCTAATCTACTTTCTGTGTCTACAGATCTGCCTTTAACATTTCACATAAATGGAATCATACCATATGTGGCCTTTCATCTGGCTTCTTTCACTTACCATAATGTTTTCAAGGTTCAACAGATTTTGATTCAACAAAGGAACCCTCATGGATCAAATCGTACACCTGGGACATAGAATGCAGGCTTGTTCCTATTTATTCACTCCCCCTTTAAAAAAAATTGCTAATTGTTCACTTACCTGACGGTACATTTCATATTGAACTCTCACAGTCAATTTCATGGATATACTAGGAAGCTGTGCTACTCTGAATCAATCTGTGAGAGCATGACTGAGGTTTATCTTTGGCTGCAAGAATGAACTGAAGATAAAGGAAGGAGCCCCTTCAACACTTTCCAAGTCAAAATTATTTTGGTCATGCTTTACAAGAAATTCTGGGGGACTTCCCTTGTGGTGCAGTGGTTAAGAATCCGCCTGCCAATGCAGGGGACACAGGTTCGAGCCCTGGTCCGGGAAAATCCCACATGCCGCGGAGCAACTAAGCCCGTGCACCACAACTACTGAGCCTGTGCTCTAGAGCCCTCGAGCCACAACTACTGAGCCCACGTGCCACAACTATTGAAGCCCACGCGCCTAGAGCCTGTGCTCTGCAACAAGGGAAACCACCACAGTGAGAAGCCCACGCACCACCAACGAAGAGTAGTCCCTGCCCACCGCAACTAGAGAAAGCCCGTGCGCAGCAACGAAGACCCAACACAGCCAAAAATAAAATAATAAATTGTAAAAAAAAAAAAGAAAAGAAATTCTGGAATTTTGAGTTCATTGAAACAGATTCAAAAAATTTACTGAGATTGGACAAACCTGGCTTTCCCTTGGAGGTACCCCTATAGCTGACTTCTATGTAGAGGTGTGGGGACTTCCATTCAGTTGAAGACACACAGAGATGCAGGGGAGACGTGAAGACCCATGTATAGACAGGCAGAGACTGGAGTTTCGTGTCTACAGGCCGAAGAACTCCAAGGAGAAAGAAGCACGGAAGATTCTCACTCGGAGCCTCCAGGGTAAAACAAGGCTGCCAACACCGATTTTGAATTTCTGGCCCAAAAGCTGAGAGATTCAATTTGTTCTAAGTCACCAAATTTGTGGAAATTTGTTACGGCAGTCATAGAAAACTAAAACATTAAGACCTCCTGATTCTGAAGCTGCCTGGCCTAAGCTGGTGCTTAATAAAAACTTGTGTAGCATAGTCTGTTCATAGCAGACTCCTTAGGAAGGACTTGGATCTCTCCTTATTTTGTGGGAAACAGGAATTGACTGACCTTGCACTTTTTCCTTTCTGATTTGCTCCAACTAAAATTTAGTAGCTTGGATTAGATAGAGGATCCAAGTTTCTTTTAGATATTGTGGAATTAGAGTAAATGCAATCTATGTTCCTGATATCAAACTGGGGCATTCTGAGCCTGAATCTATGTTCCTGATATCAAACTGGGGCATTCTGAGCCTGAATCGCCATAGATTGAGGTACATTTTTTTCTTGGCAAGGCTGGCTTTGTTTTGGTAATGGAGGCAAGGTTATTGTTCTCTGATTTAGCTGAAGTCCAGTATGAACATATCCAAAAGCAGAAGGGGAGAAAAAGAACTAAAACATGTGGACACCATATTGCTTGCACTGACTACAGAAATGTCTATTATTACCAGGATTACGTTGGCACTGTCAGAAACCTACTTGGCACATGTTTGGAGAACTCTTCTTTATTAAAAGATAATAACTACCAAGAAGGCTAGATAATATAAAGCTTATTCTCATCTAAACCTGAAAGTACTGTGGTAGTGGGAAGAGGGAGGCTGCTTTAGAATCTCTTATTAAGCCCTATTAAGGGAGGGCTGTGGGGAAGGGATTCTAACACTGAAAGGGAGGCTAAGGCGGCAGCTGGTAAACACCTTTACTGTGTACCTGGTTGGGTACTGGCAGAGTGCTGGGTGTGGGCTGTAGGTCCTTCTATTAACCAGCCGCTATACTTTGTTTCCATGTGTAGACCAAGAATCAGAGGTCTGAAGGGAATGTGGGTTCCTTCCTCCTAATTCTCTCCCTCTTTGTAGTGAGAAAACATCCATACTGATTCTGCAGCACATTTCCAAAATATAAGATGACATTCAGTATCCCTTGCTGTCACTATGTTCATTTTTTTTTCTTCAAATCTTTCTTATTCCTACATCTCCTGCCAGTTTGGGAGGCAAGAGATAGCCACATGAAAAAGGTTAAGAGCATGTGCACTGTATGTAAAACAATCTCAGCTGGGATCCACCCCACCCTCTCCGTGTGGGTTCAAAGTTTCTTACTCTCTTCAGAATGCCCAATTTTCTGACTGGCAAGTTAATCTTTTAAATAGGTATGAATCCTGAAGGTGCTATAAGCAAATGTTTGACTTGGGAATTAACTGACAAACAAGGAACTTTGTTCTTGAATGTTAGCCAGGGAAGCTATATACGATGTTCACAGGAACTAAGTCTGATTTTTACGTATTTATGTATTGAATATAGCAACGAGTTACATTCCACTCTACAAAGAGTAACATATTTCTAATCATACTGTAGTTTATAAAGGCATGCAATGAAAACATTAAGAAGCCTTGGGATATCAAGAGTAACCTTCAATTAGTTGGAAACCAGATAACCTGGCATCTAGGTCTGTCCTGTCCAACATGGTAGCCACCATCCACATGTGGCTATTTGAGCATTTGAAATGTAGCTAAATTGAGATGTATTGTAAATACAATTTATACACTGGATTAAAAGACTTGGTACGAGAAAATACAAAGTTATCTCAATAATCTTTTATACTGACTACATATTGAAATATTTTGGGTATGCTAGGTTGAATATATTTTTTAAAAACTTTTTTATTTTTTAACATAGCCACTAAAATTTAAAAAATTATGTATGTGGCTAATTACACTTCTATTGGACATCCTTGTCTATACAGTTCATTAGTCTGAAGCACACAGGAGACTTGAAACATTTGATAGTGATCTGACCACAAACATTCAGAAGAATTTTATCCTGTGGTGCAAATCAGATCTCGTGATCTAGTAAAAGTTAACTGTAGCCAGTGATGTTTAATTGGCACATTTGAGGATTAGTACTATCAAAATGTAGTTAGAATAAGACTAAAAAGACTTGTAAAGGGGGGAAATAAACTGGCAAAGATGAAGTCCTGATGAAGGGTAGTTTAAGGACCTCTACTTATTGTTAGCAGAAAATCTGTGGAGTCCAGTGGCTTTCTAGGACAGCTCTCTTCCAGACAGTGGCTCAGGATCCAGGGATGCCATCAACATGGCAGAGGAAAAGAGAGCTAGCTTTTAAATGCTCCCCCATGGCCTAAGCTTATAGTCCTTTGGTCAAACCCAGCTGCACAGGCCTCGCTGCCTTATTGTAGGAAGGGGGATGGGAGAGAGTGCATAGGTACTGACTGGGCAGTAAATGCTTCTGCAGTAAGACAGTACAAGTTTTGAGTCATTCAAAGTCCAACACAAACACTCACTCTTTCAAGTATGCTGGGAAAATGAGGGAAACAATCAGGACTTAGTCCCTTTTCTGAATGCTTCTGTCAAGGGAGGACTGGAGCCAGGCTGAGGGTATCACCTTAAGCCAAAGGACTGCTTCCTGAAAGAGTGAGAATTGGGATCTATTAGCCTCATTTTTTTTTTTTTGGTATTTTACTTCTACTTTCAGCATATATATAGACTGCTTTACTTTCTTCCTTTTTTAGTCAAAGGAAAGCAATTACACAAACATGTATGGAAAATGATAAGCAGAGGCTCCTCTTTCCATATTATATTGACAAGTCAGACATAGCTAATGTGAACAAATCTGCCCAATTATCTTTTTTTTTGGTTTCCATAGTTTATTTTTTTAAACATCTTTATTGGAGTATAATTGCTTTACAATGTGTGTTAGTTTCTGCTTTATAACAAAGTGAATCAGCTATACATATACATATATCCCTGTATCTCCTCCCTCTTGCATCTCCCCCAATTATCTTTTGTACTCTTATTTCCTACATCTTATAGTTGACATACACAGAAAGAAATCTAGCTGCCCACTTATGTAACCTTAATGTTCAATAAGCTTATACACCATGTGTATGCCTACACTCAAGCTATCTTCTTGGCCTTTGTAAAGATACAAATATGTACCATATGAGTTACAATGCAAGTTGCTTCTATGTTTCTAAGTTGTTTATACACAAACACAGAAACAAAAATCTGAATTACTGCCTAAAAGTTAAATCTGGCTGCTAGTAGCTCAAGAGCTCTATCCTCCTGTGAGAATCCCTCTCTACACCCCTCCCTCCAAACATACACAACCCCTACCCTTCCCTAACACAGTAACACCAAACACAACCGAATGTTTTTAAGTGTACATCATACATTTATTACCAACAACCCTCTCAACTCCAAAATTGGGCACAGGGATTAAAAATAAAAATTCATTGCACTACTTAGTAAAGCATTACTAGTAACTTTCATAAAAAATGTACAAACTTTGTTAAAAATTTATCAAGCCTTCAAATGATTTGGTTACAGATATTTATAATACGTACATTTAAAACTATGTTAACTGATACAATGGAGTATGATTTGAGGAAATGACTCAGCAAATGATTCCAAAGATACACCCCTGTAAGCTTTCATAATCTGAAAGAAACAGCAAAATGAGGTAACCAAATGTACCAACAGGGGGAAAATAGCTTTCTAACAGGCCTAAAGATATCTGTGAAAAATATTCTCATAAGTGAGTTGGTAGATCTCTTTCAAAATGTTATAAGAGGCCCAAATATAAGAATCTTAACAAATCACATTTCAGAGAGTGTATAAAATCTAAATATGCTTTCACGTTTTCCAGATTTTGCTCAAAAAAATTCAGGACAGAAAATCCTAATGAGATCTTGATACCTGGAGGACTTGTTTTTTGTTTTGTTCTGTTTGGGGAAGAGGGGGAGCTAAAAACAAACAAACAAAGATGGTAATTCATGCATAGAAAAACAAAAAACACAGCAGAGTTAAGGTGGTAAAGCCAAAATTGTTTTAGGAGGAAAGAGGAAGAAGGCAACAAACCAACATCTGCCTGCTATCTGGTGTATCACCCAAGGTGTCAACAGCTGGGTATGAATCAACTGTTCTTTCTCTTCTGCTAGCCACAAAGTTGCTCACTGTGGCTAGTCTAGTCTAAGCTGGTTCAGAACACATGCACGTATGCTCCTAATATGCACTAACCACTTAATAAGCAAGTCTGCACACATCCTTAAGAGCCCCATGCAAAGAAGACATTCCCAAAGACAGATCAGTCACGAGAGTGCAACAATTCATTCAGGATTTTACCAAAATAGACCCTGCTGCCTCCTAAATTGCCAACAACCTCTCAAAATTTTAATGGAAAAGGGGTATTAAGAATTCGTCAGAGGGAGGGAGGAAAGAGCTACTTTTCCTAGTCATTAGTACAATGTGCCTTGTTAATTAGGTATCTATATAAATTAGAAAAAGTGCTTTACTTGCATGCTTCAATAAAATGAATACTGAGTGTAGTAGTGTTATGTTAGATCTGTACAGATATAAATTTTTTGCAGCTATATAAAAGTCTATGTATAAGATGGGCTTTTGCCATTTTAAACATGATTTCTTAATTAAAAAAAATAAAGATTAAACTATACGTGATTTGTAATGTAGCTGATTATTACGCCAATAATTTTGGTCTTTAACACACTTGATTCATCAGGAACAGGTGGAGGATATTCTAATGATTTAAAAGTAACGTGCATTTTACCACTGTTTAGATGTATTTCTGATGCACTGACAAATACAGGGGCAAACAGAAGGTACACAAAATCCTACTTGTATGACTAAATAGAGGCAACAGTGTCTGGAAAAGGGCAAAATTGTGCTTCTGTGTGAATTGACTTTACTGAACTCTAAGCTGTGATGAGCTTATAGAGTCTTCAAGGGAAGGCAAGTAGCACGGCAGTAACAAGTAGTTAACACTGAGTAGAAACGGACACAGAGCCAACTGAAAGCTGAGTGAGGCTGGCAGCAAGTCATTACAGTCCCGACTGGAGTTATGCAGCTTGTGCTACTGCAAACAGAGCAAGGACATCAACTGCAGGAAGAGGCAATGTTGAGCACACTAGAAGAATGAGAGAGGAATCCAAACATTGCTGGAAAAATGATTTTAAACAATCTGAATTATGCTCAATGAACCTGTTAAAAAAACCCACACAGCTATGTATTATTTTCAGATCAACTAAATGAAGGTCAATTCCTGTTTTACAGCATTATTTTTTATACAAAAATCAAATCTTCATTTATACTGCAAGTATTCTGGACACCTGTTAAATTAATCTTTTTCTCATTCAAACAAAAATTAAAAAGAAAAGCAATAAAACATCAAAGCACATCAGGTCTAAAGAACTTGAGCTGTCACAGCACTTGATCTATCCTGGAAATGAGGATTTCGATGAGAAGCACATTTACTGAGGGGAAAAGAACTAGACAACTTTCAGAACTGGAGCTTGGCAGGACAGAAATATAGTTTTCTGAAAACAATTTAGTTGCCTATGGGAGCTTGAACAAAGAACATATCAGAAGTCAAGCTGAGTTAACAGATTTTGTTCTGGTGGAAGTAGAGGAGGTGAGACTTCATGGGACCAGTGGTATTTCTTAGAAATATATTACTCAAATATCTTCAGAATAGACTACAAATCTAAACATTAAAAAAAAAAAAATCACAAGTACTTCCGGTAAGAAGCTTACTGGAAAGGTAAAGGGAAAACAAGAGAGTATCAACATTCAAATCATTGATTGAAATGCTAATATTGCTAATTGATGATGTATGATATTGCACCTTCTTTTTGGAAACAGCAAGTTGGAGATTTAAAAATTTCTTTTTCACAACAGAATGAAACTATCAGGTTCATGGAGTGAGAATCTGTTACACTTTTTTCCTTAAGTGACCCACGTGGGATCACCAACGAAGAGAAGGTGACAGCTGCCTGAAGCAAAGGAAGAAGGCTTTTCTCATTCCATTCATTGGGAGGGAAGGGGATGGAGTATTCAATGCTTATAATTGATGCACCCTTATCAATCAGTGTGCAACAGCAAACACAAGGGAAAAAACCAGTGTACAGTACTAGTGCTGTTTAAATAACACACCAGATTATACATTGCAGCATAATTAAAACTACACACACATTCTTGGTACATGCTGGTATACAGGATCTCATACACACTTGAGCTACCATGCCCTCACACAAGTAGTTTCACACATTCTCTCTCACACACACACAGATACATTTATCACCAACAGTCATACGCTGCATTCATTTCCACTCACAGTTTCTGAAGGCTCTATATAAGGTAGATTGCTATATCATCTGGAGCTACCACTTTTTATAAAAGCACATGCTAAAAGATCACGTCCACTGTAATCTTGCAGCAACACTCGGAATGATCACACGAAAACCAGGGAATGTTAGTGCACACACAAAATTAAGCTAAAGAAAAAGTCTTTGGAGTTCCAATCACACGGTTAGTATAACAATCCCATAATTGTGAAGACTAATTGTAAGCTTTTATAATTGATTAAGTCACACAGTGCAAAGAAAGGTCCATTGACCCTTTTGGTAAAGGGAGGGCTGGAAGCCACACAGATTAAGTTCAATGGATAGTCCATATATACATGTGATAAGGAACACCCAAATTAAATTTGTGCTCTTAAGTTGGTCATTCTGAATCCCGATGCACTTCTGAAGCATCAGCTCGGCAGATTGGGCAAGTACGATTTGCCTGAAACACAGAAGAGAAAACTTGTTTGAATTTTGACTTATACGGTGAAACATATTAAAAGCAATAGAACTATTTTTACTTTCCACATAGTTTTTACATTCTTTGTTTCTTTAAGAAGGTACAAAGCAATCATTTAATCTTTCAAAATATACTCCACAAACCTCAAAAACAATAGCCTATGAATAATTTTTTAATAGGTCCGTTTCAACATACAGACAAAACTACCCATCACCAGTTTAGACAAATTTAATAACTGGCTTAAAACACCATCTCAACAAATGGCACTACCATTGGCTGTGCTGCTAAAATCAGAAACATTAAGCAACACCTGCTCTCTTACGTTCTACGAAGCATTTTTCATCAAATACTCTCATTTTTACATTATGATAGCTCTCAAATCAAGTACTCTTCTTTTCATCCAACTTCTACTGTTTCTTCTCCATCTGGCCCAGAACATCCTTATTTCATCTCTCTGTCTCTCAGAAATTATCTCTATTCCATTCTCCAAACTGTGGCCGTGATCTTTCTAAAACATATCCTCTCACATGTTTTCAGGATCAAGTCCAAACTCCCGCACACTTCACAGTGACTTTGCAATAAGCTGGCTCCTGGTTTTACCTCTGAACCCCTCTCTTCTCTTGCTTCTCTCCCTCACACTCTAGCCATCAGCCACATGGAACCCGTGATTTTCTGGTCATTCTCTGTTCTCACATGTCAGGGCTATGCATATATAATAACCTCATTTTTCTAAAAAGTCTAGACTCTTTGCCTTCAGGATTCAGTTTGGACTAAACTGGGTACCCTTAATCTGTGCTCACACAGAGGACTGATTCTATTTTATTTTAACTCATCTGTCTTCCTCACCAACCGTGAAGTTATCTAAGTCAGTATTATCATCTCCTACTCAGAATAATCTAAAACAAACCATTAAGTTTACTAAATTATTTTACTTCATCACATTTTTATCCTACTATTATAAAAAATAGAAAATAAGAAGTCCCTGAAATAATTTCACCCTGGCATACTATTAGAATTTGTGTCTCTGGACTCCCCCCGACCCATATACACAAAGGAGAAAATGGTCAGAATTATGTAAAAGCACTAGAGGTTTATTTCTCATGTAAATCTCTGACAAAGAACCTCCAGTGAGGTCCCCTCTAAACTCTTAGAAGAAAGTTAGGACATATTGATTATCAAGGACAGAAAACCCATTTTCAGATTTTGCTCAATCACTCCCACACTGATGATTGTAGTTCATTTCTACTGGTCTTTCTCTTAATTTGCAGAAATCATACTGAAAGCTGTGTTTCAATTTTGTCTCCTTAATCACCCTCCACCAAACCATGGACTTACTCTACATGAAACTATGATGCATAAGAAAGAAAATGCGATGTCATTCTCTTCAGATGCCATCATTTTACCTTAAGCCATTTGTCGACACACTTGGCATGGAACTCGTGGTTACAGGGTAAAACTCTAAGTAGCTGCCTTGACTCAAAATCACACATGCATACTACACACCTAAAATAAAGCAAAAAGATTGTTTAACCATAAAACCAAGTGGGGTTTCTATTTTGTTACAACTATCGAAGCCTACAAAACCACTTACTGTCTCACTTATCAAAATATTTAAATTTTAAAACAAAATAATCTATCAATACCTCGAAAAAAGCATGATATTAAGAAATTTAGTAGGAGTGCTTTGCTTTACTGAGTGAGAGATCATCAAGAAAATTTCCGGCTTAACATCCAAGACAACCTTAATACTGAAGATACTATTATATTCAACAAATGGGGTTGGAACAGCTGGATACCCATATGCAACAGAATGAAGTTGGACCCCTACCTCACACAATATACGAAAATTAACTAAAAAATGAAAAGCCTAAATGTAAAAGCTAAATACAATTAAACTTTTAGAAGGAAACACAGGAGTAAATCTTCATGACCTTGGAATAGGCAATGGTTTCTTAGAGATAGTATCAAAAGCACAAGAAACAACAACCAGAAAACACAGATAAACTGAACTTCATCCATTAAAAAAAAAAGTGCTTCTAAAGATGCCAATCTATAAAGTGAAAAGACAACTAACTCACAGAATGGAAGATATTTTTGAAAATCATAAATCTTATAAGGATTTATATGTATAATATGCAAATAACTTCTACAACTCAATAAAGACAACCCAATTAAAAAATGGACAAAGAATGTGAATACACATTTCTCTAAAGATATATAAATGGCCAATAAGTATAGTAAAAGAGCTCAACATCACTAGCCACCTGGGAAATGGAAATCAAATCAGTGAGATACCACTTCACTCCCACTAGGATGGCTAGAATCAAAAGACAGACAATAACAAGCGTTGGTGAGGATGTGGAGAAACTGAAAACTTCTATACACTGCTGGTGGGAATGTAAAATGGTATAGCCAATTAGGAATGAAGTGATACAGTAGGGGGCTGAGCCAGGGTTTAGAGGGTTGGGGAGAAATGGGGAGTGGTTACTAATAGATGAGGTTTCTATTGCGGGTGATGAAAATGGTGTAAACTTGATTGTGATGATGCAAATCAAATTCAGAGTTGCAAAATTCTATGAATATACTAAAACCCATTGGATTATACACTTTAAATGTGAATTGTATCTAGCAGAGTTGCTATTAAAAAAGATACTATAATAAGGAGAATCTTCAGGTAAAACCCTCAAATTTTATAGGTATGAAACTTCAATCTAATATAATTCTAGTGTTTGAATTAAAAACCGTAAGATTTCTAGGCCACCTAAAAATCCAGAACAGCACTGTCCAACAGAACTTTCTCAGGTGATAGAAATGTTCTACATCTACATCTCCTGATATAGCATCACTAGCTAGTGCAACTAAAAATTTTAACTTTTATTTTATTTAATTTAAATAGCCCCATGTGACTAGCAACTATCTTACTGGACAGCATAGGCCTAGAGTATGAAATAGTCACTACTTATCTTTATCAGGTTATCTTTGACTTCCAAGCTTTTATTTCACAAAAGGTGGAAAACGAAATTTAACACAGAATGAGGTCAGGAAAATATACTTACAAAGTCTGTTCTGACTGGTGGTTGTTAGGATTGAACCGGTAAGAAGGAAGTTGTTCAATGTCTGCTTTAGTCAGTCCTCGAGGCTTGGCCTCTCCCAGTCGCTCTGCTAGGTTTAACAGGGCCTGCAGAGGGAAAGAGAGACATAGCTGCATTTTTCTTTAAATTTTATATTCCAATATATATATATTTTAAACTACCTTTATTATGGAAAAATTTTAAATACATACAGAAGTAGAGAAATAGTATAAAGAAACTACTTCCATATGCTCATTACCCAGGCTCAACAATTCACAGCTAATTTATTTCATCTTTTACTGTCCACTCCTAAACCCCAGATTATTTTGAAAGAAAACTAAAACATGGTATTTCATTGGTGAAATAGTTCTGTTTGTTATCTTTAAGACAGTCTGTCAACCTCAGCATTTTGGACATTTGGGGCTGGATAAAATTTTGTGGGACGTTTTTCTGTGCACTGTAGGATGTTTAGCAGTAACCCTGGCCTCTACAAAAATATCTCCAGATGTTGCTAAATAGCCTCTAAGGGATAAAATTGTCCCCAGGTTGAGAACCACCACCAATCTAAAAACTAAAACACTTTTTAAAAGAATATAACCACACTAACATCATTACACCCCCAGAATTAGTAATTCCTTAATGTCAAATACCTCTGATTGTTTCAATTATTTCCAAAACACTTTTTGAAATAGTTTGTTCAAATTAGGATCCAAATAAATCCATGTTACCACTGCTTGACATCTCAAGTATTTTTTTTTACTCTTTTATTTGTTAAAGAAACCAGGTTAATGGCCTATAGAAATTCATAGTCTGAATTTTGCTGACTGAACCTCCCCATCCCCTGACTCATGTGGTTTAATAACGTGCCTTCCTTGTCCCCTGTACTTACTATAAATTGGAAGATTTTACTATTTCCATCGTAAGGCTCAGCACGTCTAGTTGTTATGTTAGTTAGCACTGATGGAACACTGCCTATATCCATTAGTTCATTAAAGATGGCAAAACGGTAGTATTCTATCACTCTTTCTTCATTAGATGAAATACTTCTACACTGATCAGTTGCCTCATATTAAACTATACTCAGTAGTTTAATTTATATAAAATAGGCAGGATAAGGCCAATGAGTTTTTCTTTTATTTTTTGAAGTATCACTTATGAATTCATGGATTTTAACACAGTTGATATGTTTCAACACATTGCAGCTATTATGCTTGATTTTACACTAGTACCTCCTTTCTCCCAGTTTTCAATGGCTCTAATTGCTTATTTGCTTTATCCTACAATCAGGCAGCCATGTGCATGCTGCTTCCCCTCTTTTTTATTTTTTTAAGGCTGCCACAGGGTTAAGAGGATAGGTAACAAAGAAATAATGATGGACAATGAGAGGAATAAATTTAATTTCCCATAATATCAATAATCAATGCTGTGATAACTGTGTTTTAACATGATGCTGCTGCAACACTGCTTTTGGTGCAGCTTTATTTGGAGAATTGTGTCTTCTAAATAAATTGCTCCCCCTTCCCCATGCATGTTCCTAAGTAGATGGTAATTTGTTAAATTTAATTGATGCTGATTACAATTAGCTATAAAGTTTATGATAGAGGTGATATATCTTTTACACCTATATTTTATATTCTATAGGTCAAGTAATATAATTTATGACCATTATTTTAAACCCTTATTGGATGGAGAATGTAATGATAATTGAGCCCTCAACAAACCTACATGATCTGAAAGCAAGACAACTGAAGGCAGGACATGATTAGTATGTATTGTTTTATAAGACCTATGAGAGCAAAAAGGAGGGAGAGACTCACATAGACCTGGGAATGGGCTAGAAATGCCTTTCACAGAGGTAGCAGGTTTTTAACTGGTTCTTGAAAGATGGCCATGTGCAGGAAGGGGGAAAAGTTCTTAAGCAGAAGAATCAAGGGGAATAAAGGCACTGAAGCAAGGATGTATAGGGCAGACTCAAAAAGTGGTGAGTACTCTGGACTAGGGTGTGTTGTAGGCATGTATACTATGAGACAAAACCAGAAAAGTAAACAAGACTATTGACTGGATTAAAGTATGACTTTGCAGAAGATTAAACATAGTCAACCCAAAATACAATTTAGAAAGGGACTCCTGGGACTTCCCTAGCAGTCCAGTGGTTAAGACTCCACGCTTCCACTGCAGGGGCGCAGGTTTGATCCCTGGTCAGGGAACTAAGATCCTGCTGCCACATGGCGGGGCCAAAAGATAAAAATTAAAATTAAAATTAAAAAAAACAAGAAAGGGACTCCAATGCCAAACACAAAATATTTTTCTTATACTAGGATGGTATGTATCACTGTTTTTTCACTGATATGTATATGATTTAACAAAGAGCTGTCCTTTTCAGCAACATGACTTATGACTTAATTTTAATACAGAATGCCTAAAGGATAACCAACTCCTTTTCTTACTACTCTGTACAAAACTAGCATAAACAGTGTAGAAACAGGAAATTATTATAGCCCCTTTCTCAAGAAATCTGAGAATGCAATCCAAAGGACACTGCATTGTGACTGTATGCAGAAAGTAACATAATGGCATTTTAAAAATTACAAAAGGACATAGATAGCATTTGGCCTGATCTCTTCCACATGCAAAAAAAAAAGGTGCTGCAAGACTGTGTTTGCATATGTGTCTTTCCTCCCTGTTCCCAGGTTCAATTCACCTAAAAAAATGAACCAAAAAACCCTGTTCCAGTATTCATACTGCATAAATAGAGACTCATAAATAGAGTGAGGCTGGGGTAAGGCAGTACAAAAACAGTCACATAGTCACTCACATTCAACATTTCCAAATCCAAATGTGCCTTCCAACCCTTAACTGACTGTCCTATTCCTAACCTCAAATAATATGACAATGTCAACACTGTCTATTTGCCCCATCATCTTTGAGTTTGCCTTCTGCACTAGCTATTGTAGTCCTTTTGCAAAGCATCTTCTCTTGCGACCTTCCCACTTATAACCCTGACACTACCACAAACCATTCAATGATCAAATCCTGTTGATTCCAGTGTTAAAATGTCTTTCAAGATGTACTCTTTTCTATTTGCAGTTCCCATAGTTCAGAACTGGCATGGTTTCAGAACATCCACTCATAATTCACCATTTTCTTTTACATTCTTTCACAGGAATTGTATGTAATTCTAATAGAGCACCAAAGTCTATTTTGTTATCATAACTGTGTGGTACATGCTGAAATATCTTTAAGGATGAACAGTATTTTTGACACATTTGTATCTTTTTTTTCTTTTTTTTTGTGATACGTAGGCCTCTCATTCCTGCAGCCTCTTCCGCCACGGAGCACAGGCTCCGGACGTGCAGGCCCAGCGGCCATGGCTCACAGGTCCAGCCGCTCCGCGTCATGTGGGATCTTCCCGGACCGGGGCACGAACCCGTGTCCCTCGCATCGGCAGGCGGACCCCCAACCAACTGCACCACCAGGGAAGCCCACATCTGTATCTTGAAATATACAATGGATTTACCTAATAAATGTTTAATTACATCAATGAGTTGAGTAGCACAATATTTTTATGCGTACAAAATTCCCCAAATTAATTCACATTTCACCTACTAACCTCGTAATTTTCTACTTCTCCATCTTCCACATCCAGTTCAAAGCTGAAAGTTGGGCCCACTGCAGGTGGCACTGGAAGCATTGATCTGCAATGAAAATAAGCAACACAAGCATTGATAATGCATTAATACATTATTTCAATGAACAGGATGAGAAGAACAAGGCCAGTGCTAAATGGATAAAGAATGGTCAGTGTTGATCAGTGACAACCTTTTAAAGAAACTGACTTCACTAGTAATAAACAATTAAAAACTGACATTAAAAAAATGCCATTCACAACAGCATAAAAAAACATGAAACATTATGGATGAATTTAACTAAACATGTGCAAGACCTGTATAATATAAACTGTAAAAATACTGCTAGGATAAATTTTAAAAGATGAATAGAGAAATATACCATATAAGTAGGCCAGAAGACTCAATACTGTTAAAGATGTCAATTCTCTTCCAAAACTCACCTACAGATTTCATGTAATCCCTACCACAATGCCAACTTTTTAAAAGTAGAAACTGATTGCTGATTTTAAAATTTATATGGACATGAAAAAGACTTTAAATAAAATCAGTTTAAGAATGAAGTTGGGAGATTTATACCATCTGATTTTAAGACTTACAATAAAGCTACAATTATCAAAATAGTATGATACAGGCACATGGCCCTCTGGTATAAAGACAACATTCCCCAGCCTTCCTAGAAGGTAGTTACAGACATGAGACTAAATTCTGGCCAATGGGGCGTAGGCAGGAGTCATACATGCAATTTCTAGGAAGTATCCTTGAGAGGAGGCAGGTAGGCAGAGAGATCCATCTTCATTTTTGCTAGCTGGAATGTGGATGTAATGGCTAGAGCCTGAGGAGTCATCTTATATCATGCAGAGGAAGCCATAAAATTCTGAAGATAGTAGAATCATTCCTCAGGGTTATGGAGCTAACAAACCATGTTTGAACTGCCTACTTCTAGACTTTATTACATGAGAAAGAAATAAAGAATTGTCATATTTAAGCTATGGGTGTTTCTGTTACAAACTTAATCCTAGAAGAGTATTTCTAAGGCACAAAAATACAACTTCTTTCTCCCTCTTCCTCTGAGAGAAGTAGCATCATCAAATGCTCGATAACCAAAAGAAGGTGGCAAGTGATGCCAGCCGTAAAAGAGGCAAAAAATTTAAACTTCTCTATCTTTTGATTCGTTAAACCTATCTTCTGGCTCACAAATTTCTCCCCCACGCCCCCCAACTTCTACCTTGTCCTTGCTCTTTCTTTCACCCTTAAATGGTCCCCCCGACCCCAACCTCTTAACAATTGAAAGAGGGGGGGACCTCTTAATATTGTTAAATAAAAACAAATATCTAACACACTCTAAATTAAATATATACCACACAGAAATGTTCATAAAGGAAAGAGAATCTCAAGGATGTCAAAATTCAGAACTCATTAAAATAAAAAAGACAGAACTTACAACACATATGGCAGTAAGCTGGGATGATAAGGGGGAGGTGGTATTGGCTGCTGGGATCGATATCTACTACGTCCTGTGAGCCTCCGAGGCATAAATGGAGGGTAAGACTGTAGAGAAAAAAATGGTAAAACAATTTTAAATCATTCTACGTTCACAACTTTTTAAGCTGTCGAATAAAGTCTCTTTTTAAAAACCTAGGAAGTTTACTGTTCAAGTGGTATTTAGTATTTCTTAAATGTTAACACAGATGCGACAGCTTGTTTAAAACGTACACTTAGGTGTACTTCTAAATATAATTTTCCAACTGACTGCAAGAATACATTTAAAATTCTAAACATGTAGAGTTATACTGAAACAGAACTCGAGGGGCTTCCCTGGTTGCCCAGTGGTCAAGACTCCGTGCTCCCAATGCAGGGGGCCCGGGTTCCATCCCTTGTCAGGGAACTAGATCCCACATGCCACAATTAAAGATCCCGCATGCTGCAACTAAGACCTGGTGCAGCCAAATAAATAAATAAATATTAAAAAAAAAAAAGAAACAGAACTCAAAACAAGTAATCAAGTAATAAATTAATAACAATGAATGAAAACTTACTACTCCAAAGGAAACCTCCTGATGCAAAGGATCATGTGTTAAGAACTGCAAAGGAGCTGATGGAGGCAATGTTGGGGGATGGGCTGATGGCGGGTAAGTAAAACCTCCTACAGGAAGATGTTCTCCTAAGAGTTCCACTTCGTTTTCTATCCTTTGCAGAGGCTGAGGGGTGGGAAAAAGCAAACTAATATACTTCCAATATTTAAAAAGATTGTGCTTTATAGTAACAAAAATCAAAAACCCCAAAATACATCTTTATGGTCATGCATTTCTTGATGTTTACATCAATCTAAATTCATACATGTGGACATACAGCCTATAGTAAAATCTTACTGCCTTTAACTGAATTTCAGTAAGAAAATCTCTCAAACATGTTATTAAATATTTCTTTCACTATTTGAACGTTCTTTAAAAATGACAGAAGGAAAGACAAAAAGTCATGTAGTAAGCCAATTATATGAAAGTTAATATTACTTTTTTAGTCATGGCACACTGACCTACATCAGGTTTTCAGAAACAACCTTTAACAGATGAAATCAAACAGTACATATTGTAAATGAGAACTAAATAAGGCTAAATGGAATAGAACACAGCAGGCTGTACACTATAGTAGAAAGTTTACAGGCTTTGGCATTAGACAAACTCTTGGTACTGCAACTAATGAGCCATGTGGCTTATATATAAATTACTTATAATCTGAACCTCAATACTATCATCTACAGAACTGATATGTTCACAGCCTACTTAAAAAGTGTGTTGTGAACACTGAGACAATGCTCAAAAAGCACACAGTGCTATGCAAAGCACATTTGCTACAGATTTGCTTATTCTGGATATTTCATATATATGGAATCATATACTATGTGGCCCTTGTATCTGGCTCCTTTCACTTAGCAGAATGTTTTCAAGGTTTATCCATCTTGTGTTTGTGTAGTTTGTGTATTAGTACTTCATTCCTTTTTATAGTTGAATAATAATCAACTGTAGATATGCCATGCTTTATCCATTCATCAGTTAATGGACTTTTGGACTGTTTCCACTTTTTGGCTATTAGGACATTTTGGGGATAATATTTTCATTTTGATTCTCTTGGGAACATACATTCTTAAATGTTAGTCTAACTTCTTTCCACAGTTAGAAAATGGCAACACAGTATTCAAATACAAGTAACTGCTAACACTTTACTTTGGAAGCTTATGTACGCTTGATTGAGGAAGTTTATGTATGCTTGTATGATGACTAAATTTAGTTTTAACCTTGAATTCCCAGGTACGGGAAAAGCTTCCTAAGGAACATCCTGGCATGAATCCTATCCTGATTCTAATAAAAGATTTTTTGGTAGGAATAACTTTAACTTTTCAGATTAGCCAGGTAACCTCACCTCTCACCTCTGCCTGAGACCGAGCATGGGGCATAAATCCTAAGTAAAGGATGGTCAGGCTCTGCTAGAGTAACCGTCAAGCTCCTTTCACAGGGCCAACCATTTCCACTCCAGTTCCACTCTAACCATTTCTATATGTTCTTTCCCCTATTCTCCCTTAATGCCTGATGGTTCAGATGGTTCAACTTGGCCTGTCCAAAAAAACAATGGGGTCTTCTTCCTGTGTCTTTCCTTCCACTGATACAGTGCTTACCTCTTCCAGCCCGGTGAAATAACATGCCTCTCAGCTACATTCCATCCCCAGGAGAGTTAACTATATTAATAGACTATCTCATATACTTTTCATCAAAACACAGTAGAAAACCAGCCTTTGGAAAAAACAGTTGAGGTTCAAAGGATTAATTTACTTGCCTAAATGAATATAAATATTATTCTAACGAGTATAAATAATTCTATAATATTTTCATTTTCCATTTTAGAAACACATGAAAGGAAAAACCAGACTGTATTTTTTTTACATTTACTTCCCAAAGGACTGCAGATATGAAAGAATAAATTTGATTAGATAAGTGACATATAAAATAACTAGAAAAACTTAAGAAGCCAAGATAATTCTAGATAAATTATATCTATATATATTTGTATCAGTGGGGATTCCTTAATTCTTTTAAGAACCACAGAAGTGCCTAAGTTATAATTTTTAAATGGTAACAACTTACATCTACTGAATTAATCTGTCTTTTAGGTCTAAACATTCTGTGAAAGTTAAGGATATAAGTAAGAGTAGAGATACCTACCGATCGTGACTGCTGTGTTTGAAAAGGGACAAACTGGCCTGGAGGTGGCAAATGAGGAGGATGATGGGGAGAAAGGTGAGGAGGATGTAAAAGAAATGGATCGCTAGAAATAAGGGGTGGAAACGCAGCGTATGGTACTGGTAAGTGCTGAACTGAACATGCTTGAAGCATCTGTAAGAGAAACCATTATTTTTTGTTAAAAGTATTAGAATATATAATTAATTTTAAAAAACCTATACAGTGAGATTAAAATGTTACTGCCATATCCCTCCCAAAAATCATACCAAAACGTTTTAATAACCTATATTAACAATGAAATACTAGTGTATTTTGCATCTGTTAGTAAAATAATGGTAACTAGTAATTATTCTGGATCTTATATAGTTCTTATAAACCAGTCAAAACACGTACCTTTTACTTAAGCTTTTGTAACACCTATGAAATGGAGGGAAAGTGCTGCACAGAAGAGGAATCTCTTTCCACTTGGTTTAAAATACAGCAGATACTACTACTTTCCAAGAAGCTCTCCTTTTCAATCTTGTAGATTTTATTTCTAAGAGCCCAACTCACAACTAAATGCTTTACGGTCTCTCAATATTTTAGTCTGCTAATTTAGAACACTGGTTCTATAATCTATTACTGAGAAACCAAGCATGGGTAAATTAATCTGTTAAATTGGTGTTGGTATTTGTATGTATGTGTTTGTTTTAATCTCAAATTCAAACACGGATATTAGGATTATATTAAGATTTAGCAAAGTGATTTACTTTGAAGACATTATTGACCTTCGACAAGTCATTTAAATCCTCTGGTTTTCAGCAACCTCATTTTTGAAATAAGGAGGATAGACTGGGGGCTGGTAAAGGATAAAGCATAGCTTGTAAGAGGCAGAAAGAAGTGAGCGTGAACCCCTGTTTTCTCTAGCTAATTTTTCTTTATGATATTAAGCAAGTCATTTTCAGTTTCATCAGGCTTCCTATAGTGAGGAATAAGTAAGACCAAGTATTCAAAGTGCCTGTTAAAACCCAGTAAGTGCTGAGACTATTAATGTTGATCACTAAAGTCTCTGAGACTTTATTACTAACCAGTCCAATATCCTATGTTAAAACCCCAAGCCCAGTCTTTATCAAGGTTTAATTATAAAGTGCTGATATGTGAGGAACATGCTTTGACCTTCAAAGGATATTAAAATATGTGTAATTTAATTAATGTAAAAACGTTATCAAGTTTTAAAGCTAATTTTATTAAACTGCTACTGTACAGGTGCTATTGAAATTTCTGTTGCAATAAAATTGCCTTTTTTACTTGAAACTGAAAAGGTACAAGTCTCTCAGGTTTTGCTTATATAACACATTTAGCCACTCTAAAGAAGGACTGCACAGACTTACTGGAGGAGGCACACTACAGACAGGGAGGTGCTGTCCACTGAAAACCACAGAGCATCCTGGGACCTGTTGTGTACTGCAAGCAGGGATGTGCTGGCCTGTGCAGAGGGGAATCCCATGTGGTGCCACTGTTGTTACTGTGTAAGAAACAGGAACGGTGCCCTGATGGAGCTATTAGGAAAGAAAAACAGAACATTAGAAGTTTTAACTGTTTGGATAAAACATCAACTATTAAAAATTAAGATCTGGGCATTTATTGATTCTCCTCTTCGCTGCACATATTTTCACAATGTACTACAGTTTCAACCAAAATATTCTTATCAAAAGAAAAGAAAGGTGATTGTTTCAAGAGTACTATATGATACCCAGTGACCTGGGTCTAAAGTCTTCCCTCAAAAAGACTTAAAAAGTCCAGGAGAATAATGAATTGCTATATTAACTCTTCTAGCCTGCTCTTAAGAGCAGAAAATTTTTCTAAAGAGGACATTTGGAAAAATGAAACATATCTTCTAATGACCTGGTGACATTCAACAGAAAAAAAAACTTTGTTTAATTGCAACTAGTGAAACAATGTAAAGTATTGATAGCATTTTTAAAAAGTTAAATAATTTCCTTCTCTCCTGGCCAGTTTTATTCCCACCCTACCTATCTGGAAGAAATCAATATTAATAATGTGTTCTCCCACATCATTCTCCATGAGTATATAAACATATGCTAGCATGATTATCCATGAACTATTGTCATGTTTGGTTTTGTTCTTAACAGAAATGAGATATTACCCTGCAACTTACTTTTTTCAATTAATATTGTAGATATCTCTTCAAGGAAATTAAAAGCAATTCATTCTTTCTGACACTAACAAGATATTTCAAGTACACTCATCACTTTAACACAGTCCTATCATTTATATACTAGTGGACATTCAAGTTGTATTCACTCTTTTTACCAATTCAAATACAACCATAAAAAATGTCACTGAACATATATCCTTACATATTAGTTTCATTTATTTCATAGGGGTGACTGGGTAAAGGGGTGAATGTATTTTAAACTTTAGCAAAAGTCTGGATGGATTAAGTCACAATCCCAACAGTAACAATAGGACTCCCAGCATCTCCATTCCAGGTAGATGTATTTGCATTACAAGCATGCTTACCTACTAGAAGAATGGGGGAGGTGAAAAAAAACAATATCACAACCGGCTTGCTTTAAATTTGCATTTCTCTGATTAGAAAGGTTCAACATCTTTTAATATGTTTAACCATTACATATTTATGTAAATAATCTATAGCCTTGCTCACTGCCCACTTTCTACAAGGTTGTCCATTAACATTATAGTTTGGCTTTCTAATTAGAGATACGTGGAACAAAAATATTTTCCCAGTTCATGTTTTATCTTCTGTTAAACCCTTTATTTAATGGTAAATAAACCCTCCCTTTTCCTCTAAACGGAAATACATCTTTTTTCCATCAATAACTTCCCAAACATACCTGGATCTATTTCCTGCCAAATTTGTGCTGTGTCAATTCTAGTATCTTACTAGAAAAGTTAGTAGCTAGTAAGACAAATTCTTCTCATTACCATACTTTCTTTTCATTTTATTTTTGGGCCATTTTCACACATTTATTCGTATGTAAATAACCTTAAGTAATTTTATCCAGTTTCAAAACCCACTGGAATCCTAATTTATATTAATTGTATTAAATGTTATTTTACAAAGGACATAATTTTATATTACAGCTTTTCATTGGAATACATGTCATTACATGTTCACTACTACAGTACTGTACCTTCAAGAAATTAGTTTTCTTCATAAAGATTATATTATTCTTATTAAATTTATTCCTCAAAATTCTTTTGTAAGTTTGTAGACTTTGTTATATTGCTGATAGATTATTTTTCTCTATTTCCATGTCAAACTGCCTTTTTTCTTCTTTCTTTTTCTTTTTTGGCCATACCACATGGCATGTGGGATCTTAGTCCCCCAACCAGGGATCAAACACTTGCCCCCTGCAGTGGAAGCTCAGAGTCTTAACCACTGGATCGCCAGGGAAGTCCCCACGTCAAATTGGTTAAGTGCTAGTAATGAGAAAAGTTACTAATTTTATGTTTCTCGAATCTAACAACGTTATCCAATTTTTTAATTCTAGTACTTTTAAAAATTACAATCTCCTTTTCTATGTATACAACTATATTTGCTAAGACTCAACACAATTATTACTCGTCTTTCTGCGTTACTAATGAAGAACCTTCAAAAATGATGCTCACAGGCACCTATCTTAGATCTGATTTTAATGGATATGTATACAAAATCTTTAATGTTCTGGATTCTACTCCCTTCTCAGAAATAGTATTGAGAATATTTTCTTCCAGACAGTGGCTTGCTTTTTCACCTTTAAAATACTGGCTTTTGGATGAGCAGAAATTTTTTATTTTAATGAAATCCAGTATGTTGGTGTTTTACCAAGCAGCTAGTACCTTCATATATCCTGTTTAAGAAATCTTTGCTTACCTTATGAAGACATCTCTTTTATTTTATTTTCTTTATCTTTCACATTTAAATCTAGAAACCAACTTTATTTTTGTGTACTATATGAAGTAGGAGCCAAGGTTCAAATTTATCCACATAGATATCCAGTTGTTTTCACACCATTACTGAAAAAGACCTTCCTTTCTCTCCTGGAATTCCCTTGGCATTTTTGCCAAAAATTAAGTGACCAAAATATATGTCTAAGTCTATTTCTCACAATGAACATAAGTTCTTTAATTTATCAACAGTTCTCCGTATAGTTAGTGCTTTTCCTATGTCTTAAAGAAAGCCTTCCCTACTTAAGGTCATGAAGCCATTCCCATTTTACTTTCTTAAAAGCTTATATTGCCATTAACATTTACATCTTTAATCTACCTGGAACTAACATTTGTAGATGGTATGAGATAAAGGATCCAGTTTCATGTTTTCATTTGGATATCTAATTGTCCCAGCATCATTTATTAAAAATTCTGTCTTCTCCCAACTCATCTGCAGTTATATATCACATATAAAGTATTCTTAAATCTGTTAGTTTATCTCTGAGCTTATATTCTATTTCACTAGCATATTTAATTACTCTGGCAAAAATACCTTCATATAGCTTTATAATTAGTCCTAATAATTGGAAGAGCTACTCTACCCACCTTGTTCTACTTCAGAATTATACACCAGAGGTTCTCTTAATTGTAGTGTGCATTAGAATCACCTGGGTTAAAACAGATTGCTGGATCCCTTACCTAGTAAGTCTATTGTATAGTCTGAGAATCTGCATTTTTAACAAATGTCTAGGTGATGCTGCTGATGATGATCAGCTGATCCAAGACATACTCTGAGGACCAAGTGGCCTTAGAGATTCTAGACCAGAGCGTTAGTTGGCCAACTATTTCATATAGGGCCAGAAAAGTAAATACTTTAAGCTTGTGGGCCATCCTGGTCCCTGCACAAAGCAGCCACAAATGACAGATAAATAAATAAGCATAGTTGTATTCCAATAAGACTCTACAAAAACAGCCAGCAATACTCTGCTTTTCCCTGCTCTGGATAATCCCAGGTCCTTTAAAATGTCATAGAAATTGCAGAATCAGCTTCTCAAGTAACATCAAAAAACTTAACTGGAAATTTACTTGGGAGTACACTAATTCTACTCACCCTGTATGTCAGTTTTGAAAGCAGACAGTTTTTACAAATTTTGATCTTTCAAGCCAAATCTTTTAGTATTTAGACAGTTTTACAATCTTCTACATAGAGGGCTTGAACATCTTTTAAAGATTCTTAACTTCCTTTGTATTATTTTGATTTTTCAATTTTACTTTCTTATTTGCATATTTATTATGGGGAATTTCAAACATGTTCAATACCAGTATACTGAACCCCCATATCTAGCATATAGCCTCCAAAACCACAAAACCATATATCCAATCCACTCCCATCAACTTCTCCCCTTCCTGTACTTTGCTGAAGCAAATCCTAGGAACCTATCACTTCATAAATGTTTCAGTACTTATTTCTAAAAGACAACACTCAAAGCACTCAAAGTTTTACCATTAATTATGCTGTTTGAAATAGGTTATGTGGAACAAACGCAGAAGATGGCTGTGTGGGAATATGCGGAGCTAGCATCTCCCCACAACTAGGGCACCTGCCAGCTGCTGGTGGGGGACTCTGATGGCCAAGGAGATGGGAGGAACCCCAAAGTGAACTAGTAGGATGTAGGGGGACTGAGTGGGGAGGAGAAATGCAGGCCAGACAGGATCAGTGCCCCTCAGGCCAGGGAGATCAGGAGAGGCAGGTGGGAGGGGCCCTCCCAGACCAGAGGAGGAGAGGTGGGAGGGAGTTTGCCCCACCCACTCGAGCCCAGGAAGCCTTCTGGACTCCCAGGTGAGGTCCCCTGCCCTCTGAGACCAGAAGTGGGGGGCATACCTGGGTTCTTTCTGTTTCTTGAGCCTAAGCCCCACCCCCCACAGGGCCTTTTCCAGCCCTGTGGGTCCTGAGCATTGGCCCCACCCACCGCCCAAACCTCACCCTTGCTTAGGCCCCGCCCTCCACAGCCAAGGCCTCCCCCCCACTTTTTTTCCTTTTCCCCCCTCCTTTTTACTACTGTGGTACTGATGTACCTTCCAGCTGTTGTTTCATCTATATTTTTATTTTTATATTCTTCCTAACATCTGTTAGTTTCCTAGTCTAATTTTATTTTTTACTTTGTTATTGTTGTGGTTCCCACCGCCCCAACCGTGCCCCAGGCAGCTTGCAGGATCTTGGTTCACAAGCCTGGGGTCGGGCTGAAGCTCCTGTGGTGGGAGCTCTGAGGCTGAACCACTGGACTAGCAGAGAACCTCAGACCCCAGGGAACATTCATCAGAGTGAGGTCTCACGGAGTTCCGCATCTCAGCACCAAGACCCAGCTCTACCCAACAGCCTACAAACCGCAGTGTTAGAAGCCTCAGGCCAAACCACCATTAAGACAGGATCACAATCGCACTCATAAAAAAAAAAAAAAAAGAGAGAGAGGGTGCAAAAACATATGTCACAGATGAAGGAGCAAGGTAAAAACCTATAAGACCAAATAAATGAAGAGGAAAAAGTCAATCTACCTGAAAAAGAATTCAGAGTAATGACAGTAAAGAAGATCCAGAATCTCGGAAACAGAATGGAGGCACGATTGAGAAAATACAAGAAATGTTTAACAAAGATCTAGAAGAACTAAAGAACAAACAAACAGAGATGAACAACACAATAAATGAAATGAAAAATACACTAGAAGGAATCAGTAACAGAATAACTGAGGCAAAAGAATGAATAAGTGAGCTGGAAGACAAAATGGTGGAAATAACTGCTGAGGAGCAGAATAAAGAAATAAGAATGAAAAGAATTGAAGACAATCTCACAGACCTCTGGGACAATACTAAATGCACCAACATTCGAATTACAGGGGTCCCAGAAGAAGAAGAGAAAAAGAAAGGGTCTGAGAAAATATTTGAAGAGATTATAGTGGAAAACTTCCCTAACATGGGAAAGGAAATAGTCACCCAAGTCCAGGAAGCACAGAGAGTCCCATACAGGATAAACCCTAGGAAAAACACACCAAGATACATATTAACCAAACTAACAAAAATTAAATTCAAAGAAAAAATATTAAAAGCAGCAAGGGAAAAACAAAAAATAACATACAAAGGAATCCCTATAAGGTTATCAGCTGATTTTTCAGCGGAAATTCTGAAGGCCAGAAGGGAGTGGCAGAATATACTTAAAGTAATGAAAGAGAAAAACCTACAACCAAGGCAAGGATCTCATTCAGATTCTACGGAGCAGTCAAAAGCTTTTCAGACAAACAAAAGCTAAGAGAATTCAGCACCATCAAACCAGCTTTACAACAAATGCTAAAGAAATTTCTCTAAGTGGGAAACACAAGAGAAGAAAAAACCCCACAAAAACAAACCCAAAACAATTAAGAGAATGGTAATAGGAACATACATATCAACAATAAACCTGAATGTAAACAGATTAGATGCCCCAACCAAAAGACACAGACTGGCTGAATGGATACAAAAACAAGACCCATATATATGCTGTCTACAAGAGACCCACTTCAGACCTAGGGACACATACAGACTGAAAGTGAAGGGATGGAAAAAGATATCCCATGCAAATGGAAATCAAAAGGAAGCTGAAGTAGCAATACTCGTATCAGATAAAATAGACTTTAAAATAAAGACTGTTAACAGGGCTAAGGAGGGACACTACATAATGATCAAAGGATCAATCTAAGAATAAGATATAACAATTATAAATGTTTATGCACCCAACATAGGAGCACTTCAATACATAAGGCAAATGCTAACAACCATGAAAGGAGAGATCGACAGTAACACAATAATAGTAGGGGACTTTTAACACCCCACTTACACCAATGGACAGATCATCCAAACAAAATAAAGAAGGAAACACAAGCTTTAAATGACACAATAGATCAGACAGATCTAATGGATATTTATAGAACACTACACCCACAAGTGGCAGAATACACTTTCTTCTCAAGTGGACATGGAACATCCTCCAGGACAGATCACATCTTGGGTCACAAATCAAGCCTCGGAAAATTTAAGAAAATTGAAATCATAGCATGCATCTTTTCTGACCACAACACTATGAGATTGGTAATCAATTACAGGGAAAAACCTGTAAAAACACAAATACATGGAGGCTAAACACTGCGCTAGTCGATAACCAAGAGATCACTGAAGAAATCAAAGAAGAAATTAAAAAATACATAGAAACAAATGACAACAAAAACACGACAACCCTAAACCTATGGGATGCAGCAAAAGTAGTTCTAAGAGGGAAGTTTATAGCAATTCAATCTCGCCTCAAGAAACAAGAAAAATCTCAAATAAACAATCTAACCCTATACTTAAAACAACTAGAGAAAGAAGAACAAAGAAAACCCAAAGTCAGTAGAAGGAAAGAAATCATAAAGATCAGAGCAGAAATAAATGAAATATAAACAAAGAAAACAACAGCAAAGATCAATAAAACTAAAACCTGGCTCTTTGAGAAGATAAACATAATTGATAAACCCTTAGCCAGATTCATCAAGAAAAAAGGGAGAGGACACAAATCAATAAAATTAGAAATGAAAAAAGAGAAATCACAACTGACACTGGAGAAATACAAAGTTTTATAAAAGACTACTACAAACAACTATATGCCAATAAAATGGACAACCATGAAGAAATGGACAAATTCTTGGAAAGGTACAATTTTACAAGATTGAACCAGGAAGAATTAGAAAATATAAACAGACCTAACATAAGTAATTAAATTGAAAACATAATTAAAAATATTCCAACAAACAAAAGTCCAGGACCAGATGGCTTCACAGGCGAATTCTATCAAACATGTAAAGAAGAGCTAATACCGATCCTTCTCAAACTCTTCCAAAAAACTGCAGAGGGAGAAACACTCCCAAATTCATTCTACGAAACCACCATCACCCTGATACCAAAACCAGAAAAATATAACACAAAAAAAGAAAATTATAGACCAATATCACTGATGAACATAGATACAAAAATCCTGAACAAAATACTAGCAAACAGAATCCAACAGCACATTAAAAGGATCACCATGATCAAGTGGGATTTATCCCAGGGATGCAAGGATTCTTCAATATACGCAAATCAATCAATGTGATACACCACATTAACAAATTAAGGAATAAAAACCATATGATCTCAGATGCAGAAAAAGCTTTTGACAAAATTCAACACCAATTTATGATAAAAACTCTCCAGAAAATGGGCATAGAAGGAACCTACCTCAACATAATAAAGGCCAAATATGACAAACCCACAGCAAACATCATACTCAATGGTGAAAAACTGAAAGCATTTCCACTAAGATCAGGAACAAGACAAGGATGTCCACTCTTGCCACTATTATTCAACATAGTCTTGGAAGTCCTAGCCACGGCAATCAGAGAAGAAAAAGAAAGAAAAGGAATACAAATTGGAAAAGAAGCAGTAAAACCGTCACCGTTTGCAGATGACGTGATACTATACATAGAAAATCCTAAGATGCCACCAGAAAACTACTAGAACTAATCAATGGATTCGGTAAGGTTGCAGGATACAAAATTAATGCACAGAAATCTCTGGCATTCCTATACACCAACAACGAAAAATCAGAAAGAGAAATTAAGGAAACACTCCCATTTACCACCGCAACAAAAAGAATAAAATACCTAGGAATAAACCTGCCTAAGGAGGCGAAAGACTTGTACTCAGCAAACTATGTAACACTGACAAAAGAAATCAAAAATGACATAAACAGATGGAGAAATATACCATGTTCTTGGATTGGAAGAATCAATATTGTTATCTACAGATCACAATACAGCAATCTACAGATTCAATGCAATCCCTATCAAACTACCAATGGCATCCTTCACAGAATTAGAACAAAAAACTTTACAATTTGTATGGAAACACAAAAGACCCCGAATAGCCAAAGTAATCTTGAGAAAGAAAAACGGAGTTGGAGGAATCAGGCTCCCTGACTTCAAACTATACCACAAAGCTACAGTATTCAAGACAGTATGGTACTGGCATAAAAACAGAAATACAGATCAATGGTACAAGATAGAATGCCCAGAGATAAACCCACGCACATATGGGCACCTAATTTACAACAAAGGAGGCAAGAACATACAATGGAGAAAAGACAGCCTCTTCAATAAGTGGTGCTGGGAAAATTGGGCAGCTACATGTACAAGAATGAAATTAGAACACTCCCTAACACCATACACAAAAATAAACTCAAAGTGGATTAAAGACCTAAATGTAAGACCAGACACTATAAAACTCTTAGAGGAAAACATAGGAAAAACACTCTTTGACATAAACCACAGCAAGATCTTTTTTGACCCACCTCCTAAAGTAACAGAAATAAAAACAAAAATAAACAAACTGGACTTAATTAAACTTAAAAGCTTTTGCACAGCAAAGGAAACCGTAAACAAGACAAAAAGACAACCCTCAGAATGGTAGAAAATATTTGCAAATGAAACAACAAAGGATTAACTTCCAAAATATACAAACAGCTCATGGAGCTCAATATCAAAAAAACAAATAATCCAGTTAAAAAATGAGTGGAAGACCTAAACAGACATTTCACCAAGGAAGACATACAGATGGCCAAGAGGCACATGAAAAGATGCTCAACATCACTAATTAATATTAGAGAAATGCAAATCAAAACTATAATGAGGTATCACCTCTTGACGCTCAGAACGGCCATCATCAAAAAATCTACAAACAGTAAATGTCAGAGAGGGTGTGGAGAAAAGGGAACTCTCTTGCACTGTTGGTAGGAATGTAAACTGATACAGCCACTATGGAGAACAGTATGGAGGTTCCTTAAAAAACTAAAAATAGGGGCTTCCCTGGTGGCGCAGTGGTTGAGAGTCCGCCTGCCGATGCAGGGGATGCAGGTTCGTTCCCCGGTCCAGGAAGATCCCACATGCCTTGGAGCGGCTAGGCCTGTAAGCCATGGCCACTGAGCCTGCACATCTGGAGCCTGTGCTCTGCAACGGGAGAGGCCACAACGGTGAGAGGCCTGCGTGCCACAAAAAAAAAAAAAAAAAAACAACTAAAAATAGAACTACCATATGACCCAGCAATCCCACTACTGGGCATATACCCTGAGAAAACCATAATTCAGAAAGAGACATGTACCACAATGTTCACTGCAGCACTATTTACAATAGCCAGGACATGGAAGCAACCTAAATGTCCACTGACAAGATGAATGGATAATGAAGATGTGGCACATATATACAATGGAATATTACTCAGCCATAAAAAGAAATGAAATTGAGTTATTTGTAGTGAGGTGGATGGACCTAGAGTCTGTCATACAGAGTGAAGTAAGTCAGAAAGAGAAAAACAAATACTGTATGCTAATGCATATATATGGAATCTTAAAAAAAAAAAAAGGTACTGATGAACGTAGTTGCAGGGCAGGAATAAAGAGGTAGACACAGAAAATGGACTTGAGGACATGGGGTTGGAGGGTGAAGCTGGGGCAAAGTGAGAGTAGCATCGACATATATACACTACTGAATGTAAAATAGCTGGCTGGTGAGAAGCAGCAGCGTAGCACAGGGAGACTGGCTCAGTGCTTTGAGATGACATAGAAGGGTGGGATAGGGAGGATGGGAGGGAGGCTAAAGAGGGAGGGGATAGGGGGACATGTGTACGCATAAGGCTGATACGCTTCGTTGTGCAACAGAAACTAACACAGTATTGTGAAGCAATTATACTCCAATAAAGATCAAGAAAAAAAGAAAGAAATAGATTATGTGAACTCACTGTAGATCTATTTCTGTTGGTTTTCATTTGTAGTCCTTTTTTCCTCACATACTTGGTTAACTTTGTTTACTGCTTACTGTCCCTGAATTTTTTGAAAACTAGCCTGAAGATTTCTTCCTCCAAAGAGAATCTGCATGTTTTCTAGGCCCCTGCCATCCCAAGTACTTTCACTAATTTCACAGTCTGATATGAATTTGGCCGCAAATTACATTTGTTTCTGATCACTCTTATTCTAAGGATACAGCCCTTTAAGGTGCCTATTTTATCTAAGAAGGGTCACCTATGTAGGAGGGGACTCCTTAAACAGTGGTCTCTGATTCCTGTTCTCTTGTGCCTCATGATGGGACTTAAAATTGAAGTTCAAGTTTGCATAAATGAACAACATGCCTTCAGGACAGAACTATCATCCCTACTATCCCTTAAATTTTGACCTGGCAATTCCTTCTGATCTTTAAGCTCTTTTGATGCTTTTAGGATATTAATAATTTATCTAGTATGGTCAATTGTCCTCAATCAATGGGGACGGTCTCAATAACCTTGCCTACCAGCTCTAGAAAATAAAACTCCCTCTTCCATTATAAGACCTTTTATTGGACATGATGGCTAAATTTTATATTTTTGCATCTATTAACAAAACATTCTCCCTTTAGAGTGTTGATGAAATCTATTACCTTAAAACATTTCCTGGGCTTCCCTGGTGGCGCAGTGGTTAAGAATCCGTCTGCCAATGCAGGGGACACAGGTTTGAGCACCGGTCCAAGAAGATCCCACCTACCATGGGGCAACTAAGCCTGTGCGCCACAACTACTGAGCCTCCGCTCTAGAGCCTGTGCTCCACAACAAGAGAAGCCACGGCAAGGAGAAGCCCACGCACGGCAACAAAGAGTAGCCCCTGCTCGCCGCAACTAGAGAAAGCCCGCGCACAGCAACAAAGACCCAACGCAGCACCAACGCAGCCCAAAACAAAAACAAACTAAAAAAAATTTTTCCTAATGTTGAACTTATCCTGCACTGCCAGGATAAACTCTAATAATCATTATTTCAACTTTGCTAATAGACTATTTTAGTATAACACTAGCTATGGTTTATTATTTAAAGCATCTGCATCTGTATTCAAGAGGGAAACTAGTTGAACGCTTTCATCTGTTGTACTGTCTGAGGTTTTATTATTAAGGTTATGTAAGCTTCACAAAATATACTTTGAAAATTTCTATCTTTGTCTATGATGTGGAATAGTTTAAATTGGAACTTTCAGTTCTTTATAGAGATTAGACAGAATTCAGATGTAATCTATAAAGACAGGTTTTTTATTATGCCTTTAATTTCTTCCATAGCTATTGGTCTGTTCAGGTTTTCTACGTCTTGTATTGTTCTGGTGTTTACATATGCAATTGTTTCATTTTTCAATATGTAGACTCAATAAGTAACTTTACATAAACGAGATACCATCTTTTCTGAAATTAAGTCTTCTCCTTTTCTTTCTTTGGTTCCATCTCTACCCTCCTTCCCTTTCCCTTCACTTTAGCACTCACCCCCCTCACGCCTAGTATATATTTCTCTGTATTTTTCTCTATGTTCAGAGTCCTATGTATACAAATATTTAATCACCATGTTTTACAAAATTGAACGTAACACTTGCCTCAATTTTGTTTTTCTTGCTCAACCATATCTTGCAGATATCACTCACATTCCTGGCATAATTCTAAGTAATTCTTTGTAATAGCTTCATTCCATGGTATGAAGGTATCCTAATTTATTCTACTAATGATAAGCAATCACTTCATTCATACTTTGTTTCTATGGATTTGCCTATTTTAGACATTTCATATAAATGAAATCATACAAACTGTGAATCTGTAGCCTTTTGTGACTGGCTTCTTTTACTAAGCATGTTTTCAAGGTTAACCCATGTGGTAGCATGAATTAGTACTTCACTACTTTTTGAGTAATATTCCACTGCACAGATACACCGTATTGCATCTATTCATCAGCTGATCGACATAAGTTATTGCTTTCTGTACATGTAATTTGCATTTAGGCACTGTATCAAATTCTTTCAAACTAGAATATCTTGTGTTTTCTTCTACTACAATTATATAATGAGAGGGAGAAAGATACAATGATTTCTTTCAATGTTTTATATCCATTACAATATCATTCTGCATTTGGCAGAACCCCTAACGTAACACTGAATAAATACGAACAGAGCAAGTATCTCTCTAGTTACTGATTTGTCACTCACAGATTAGGATACTTGCTATTAGTTTTATTTATTATAATTAATTTCCTTCTTGCTCTTTGTTAGAGTTCTTAGTAAACTTTAACTGACTTTTCAACATCTTTTGATTATAATCATATGCTTTTTCTTCTATTATTTGCTAATGCGATATGATTTTCATACAAAACTATCGTCTCTTACTTGGAATAGATCTTATTTGGTCACAGTTTATTACTCTTTTGATATGGTGCTATAGTGTACTTTCTAAACATCTATTTAGAAATTCTGCCTATGCATTAGGGAGTTTGGGGGGATTACTATCTTTATTTGCTTTTGGTATTAAAACTATGCTGGTTTCACAAAATAGAGAGTTTGACTTATTAAAAAAAAGCTGCCTGGAATTATTTGAGCACTCTCTAAAGGTTAGAGAAAACAGCTGTGAAGCTATCTTGTCACCGTGCCTTGGTAAATCTCTGATTAGCTTTCACACTTCTGTGGTAATTCAAATTTTCCTGTTATTATTGGGTCAATTTTTGGAACTTCAAGTTTTCTTTTGTCCCCCCCAGGGTTATATATAAAATTTCATTATAATAGTTAATAATGAAGCAATACTTGAGCACTTACCACTTGCACTAGTTTAAGTGCTCAGAATGGATTAACTCTTAATTCTTTCAACATCCCTTATGAAACAGGTGCTATTTTCATTTTACAACTGAAAAAATTCTTTGAATGTTTCCTACATATAGAGATATATCTTTTTATCATTCCTACTCTTCTTTACATTTGTTCTTTTTTCTATAACCAAGCTCAGAAGAGGTGTGCCATCCTTACCAACTTTTCAAAGCACTAGGATTGGGTTTTCTTTGTGCTACTTCCCTTATTAAAAGAATAGATTTTCAAATCATTAATTTTAGTTGTTTGCCTGGTAAGTTATTCATCCCAATTCCTTTTGGTTTATTCTGTAACATTTCACCCTAATTACTCAAGCAATTAGTGTTCATAATGAAGGTTTATAAAATTTCTTGGAGAACAGCTTTGGCCTGTCCCACTGACTATGGTATGAAGATTTTTCCTTTACAACCTTGTCTCAAATATTTCAGTGTCATTTTTTTAAAATCTTTTTTTAAAACTTATGATTTACAGTTTTATCAGATTATGACCACAAAAAATATGGTCTGGAAAAACTTTTCTTTTTAAAACTTATTATTATGTGATTAATTTTTTTAAGTGTTTCATGAACATAAAGGGAAAGAACATGGCTGAAGGAAGAAGGATGTCTGAGCAAAATCACATTTTCTCTCAACTGTCAGTATACGGTACTTTCATTGTTTTCCAGCATCCAGTGCAGTAGATTAAAAAAAAAAAAAAAATCAAACGCTAGTCTGATTTGATTTCCTTTCCTTTGTAATTTCTGCTGTCTATAAACTTGGAAGGTTTTTTTTCCTTATCTTTAAAATCCATAAACTTTATAAGAATATGTCTAGATTTGTCTTTTTTAAAATAATATTTATTTACTTATTTATTTTGGCTGCGCCGATTCTTAGTTCTGGCATGCAGGATCTTTTAGTTGCGGCATGCATGTGGGATCTAGTTCCCCGACCAGGGATTGAACCCGGCCCCCTGCATTGGGAGCATGGAGTCTTACCCACTGGACCACAAGCGAAGTCCCTAGATTTGTGTCTTTTTTGACCTCAGAAAATCATACAATTTTGGCCTCAGGCTCTAAGGACTGGCAAACCCTCTTCTCAGCTAGTCCCTCAGTTCCTGGAAGGAACAAAGGGAAAGGAAGCTCTGTACCTGTCATCTCCATGGAGACCTAGAGAAACTTGTAATCAAAGATGCACCCAACTGTCTTGCCTACTGAATTACTCCAGAAGAAACCGGAAGGGAGAGGGAAACAGGAATATAGACTCAAACCACCAGCTGTCTGATATCCGCTATAAATCCTGTATTGGTCATTTTAAACCAACTATTATAATGAAGTCATTCTGAGCTTTCACAACCTTGATCCTAATTTTTTAAAGTTCAACCTTCTTCTAAGGAAGCTGTGTAGAATTTAAATTTTAATCCTCAATGAAGAATGATGAACTTACCTAAAATAGCTTCATTTTGGGTAAAATTGTTTCCTTTTAGGTAAAATTAGAAGAAATCTACAATAAAAAACAACCAACCTCAATAAACTGCTACCAACTTTCAGCATCTGTATTTCCTGGGCATTCTGTTACTATACCTGATCATGTATGTCAACCATTACTGCATTCTGCTGGGGTGGATGAGCAGCAGGGTGTAATAGACGGGGAGATACATTCGGAGGGTGGAAGGCTCGAGGTTCCTCTATTGCTTGCTGCTGTGCATAAGGGAGATGGTGATAATTTTCATCTTGACTAATGGAATTATGTCGAGACAGACGATCCCTTCTTCCTCTCTGGCGCCTGACAGGAGGACTGTAATATAGCAAAAATGTCAAAAAGGTTGTTATAATGTTTACTGTTGTGATCCATCAGGATTCTGTATTGTCTCTCGTTGTAATCCATTAGTAGTATATGCTAAGGTAGGCTTGAGTATTAAAGAATTGCTGTGGTTCATCATCAGCTCTGAACACTTACAAATTTAAATAGAATGTATATGTTTTTCAAAATATAACAGAAGTAAACAAAATTGATAATCAGCTCTGAGATTATTTAGAAATCAATAGCCAATCACTGTCATTTTGGGGGAGGGGGTTTAATTGTATAAAATTGATCCTTTTATAGGCAAATATAGTCAAATATCAGCAATTTCATATGGTTTAACCTATTATTTTGCCTCCTTTATTTTATAAACATTTTAGAACAAATTTTAATTTGCATATGTACCTTGGCTGTAATCCACATATGACTAATGGGCATTTTATGTTTGTCTATCTGGCTAAGACACATAGAAAAGACATAGTTCCTATATGCCCAAAATGACAATTTTAAAAAATGAGAGTAGAAAATACATAAAATAACTAAAACACATTTAATTTGTTGACAATTGCAAATAATCGAGTAATTGGGTAAATGCCGAGAATGGAAATGATGGCAAAATAGCATCAGCATAAATGTTCCAGTAATATACAGAATTTTTAGGTAGAATCTGGTTACTGAAGGAAACCACTTTTACTCCCCATGCACTTGTCATGGACATAGTTTAACACAAATAACAAGTTATCATGAGTAGACTTCCAACTTCCACTTCCCTACAATTCCACAATTCAGCTCCACTGCTTTTTACAATGCCTCAGCACGCATAACAATTCGAAAAAGCAGCAGGCCTCATTAAAAATGTACTCCACATTAGGCAAAAGAGGCCGAACAGCCCCCTTCAAGACACAGCTGCACACAGCCACCTCAGCAGCATTTACTGAGGACAGGTCACCTTTTCCTTAATTGTTGCACTCTGCACCTCTAAATCTGTTTCTTCTCACTCTCAACTGCCCAGTCTTAAAAAGAAAAAGGGACACTCCTTTGCAACATCAACTCCTCTACAGTGCTCTTAAAACTAACCCCCAGGTTCTTGCTCCATTTATTGCTTCCTCTATCTTTATTTTCAGCGTAACTCTTTTTTGCATTTCTGCTTCAAAACTGACATACTGTATTTCACTGATTTTCAGATGCCATCCACCTTCGAACTCACTTTAATGTTTTGAGATAATTTTAATATAATTTTTGTGTACCCCTCACCCAGCTTTCCTTCATGTTAATATCTTCCATTAGAATAATTATTAAAATTAGGAAATAAACCTTGGTATCATACTGTTAACTAAACAACAGAATGTATTCAGATTTTACCCAGTTTTTCTACCAATATCCCCTCACGGTCTAAAAATCCAGTGCAGGATCCCATCATTGCATATAGTGGTCATGGTTCCTTAGTCTTCTCCAATCCATGACAGTTCCTCAGTCTTTCACGACCTTGATACCTCTGAAGACATATTTACTCTGCAGAATACCCTTTAACCCAGATTTGTCTGATGTTTTCGCATGATCTGCATGACGTTATGCATTACTGGAAAGGATATCACAGAGGTGATAGGCCCTTTTCAGTGCATTGTATCCAGGGGCACATGACATCACATGCATCACTCATGCCTATGTATTTACCACCAATCACTTGGCTAAATTGGTTTCTGCCAAGACCCTCTACTACAAAATCACCATTCTTCCCTTTGTAATTACCAAATACTTGGGGTGGGGGGGGAGATACTTTGAGACCATGCAAATATTCTGCTTCTGCTAAAAGTTTTGCCAATAACTTTAGCATGCATGAATGGACCTTCAGCTATCACTATTATAATATTCTAATGGTGATTTTCTACTCCCCTCATTTCTTCCACATGTATTAATTGGAATTCCATAAGGAAGAACTGTTCCCTCTCTCCCATTTATTTGTTTATTCACTTATTTATGAGTATGGGCTAATGGATATTTATTTTATTCTTTAGGTTATAATCCACACTATTGTTTTATTTTGTTGTTAAAATTATTTCAACTTTGTCCAATGGGAGCACATTCAGTTTAGCTCCTGTGCCCTTTTACTACTGTTCCTTACTATACGGACAATATACTCTAGGCTTATCTTGTATTTTCCCTATACCAACTCTGGAATTAACCAGTTTTCCAGAGCCCTGGTTCCTTTGACTGTGGAATGGTAATTAGAAGGTAAGTGCGCTGACTGCTACACTATTTCTAGTCTCTCTAAGAGAAAAGAACAAGAAAATTTATCTATGTATACTAATTCACGTATATGTACATAGCTTTATACCTGTAAAAATATTTTAAAGGACTGTTTAATGTATCACTAAAAAGAGGAGGAAAGCTGCCAATTAGATTATACTATACCATCAATTTAGAGACATTATGATGTGAAAAAATGTGTACCTTACAATCAAAATAGAAAATATACGCCCAGATCACTCATCTCCCGAAAAAACACTCAGCCTGTCCACAAACTTTAAGGGTCCCTTTTAATATTGTTTTATTCTGTTGTTGCTTCTTGCTCTCACTTCCCTACTCAACATAATTTCAATAACTCAAACTTAACACAAATTAAGACCCAAGCTCTCACGCTGACACATAAGTTCCTTGACAATTTTGGTCCTTGTCTTTACTGAATTGCCTCTCATTAAATCTGTTATGTATGCCTTTGTAGTAGAACATTTAGAAAGCAGAATTATTGGAAAATCTAGAAATAATAAACAGTGATAAGATGAACAAATATTTCTTTCAGTTGACTTTTATATCTATGATAGGTACTACTTTGTCACTTTGTTTTAGATGTATCACTTGTGAACAGCACAAAGCTCTTCCCTCCTGGTCTCACTGACCTGCCTTTTGTTGGATTGCATTTTCTATATATGTTGTTTATCTGTTTCATTGTGTGGAAGCTATATGTTCCAGTTCTATTCTTCTAGTGACTACACTTGAATTTTTAAACACATAATTCAATTTTTCTGAAAACATCTAGATTACACATTTTTACTTCTCTCTGCTCTGTCCCCATTTTACATTCAGATCTTTCCTGAAATTTTTTCTTTTTTTTTGAACAACAGACCTTTATTCAGACTTAGCAGTATGTCTTTTTTGTTTCCTTTCCTAATCAAATGGTATTAAATCCTACTTCTTACATTTATTCTTCCACTTCCTAGAGTACAGTATTTAATAATTCTTTCAAGAAGGTTCTCTTTTTTTTTCTTTTATTATTTCTTTTTTAATTGTAGTTGCTGTACAATATTACGTAAGTTACAGGTGTACAATACAGTGATTCACAATTTTAAAGGTTATGTTCCACTTATAGTCATTATGAAATACTGGCTATACTCCCCGTGTTGTATATGTATCCTTGCAGCTTATTTTATACCTAATAGTTTGTACCTCTTATCCCCTACCCTTATATTAGCCCTCTCCGTCCTCCTTCCCTCTCCCCACCGGTAACCACTAGTTTGTTCTCTGTATCTGTGAGTCTGCTTCTTTTTTTACATTCAACTAGTTAGCTGTATTTTTTAGATTCCATATATATAAGTGATGTCATACAGTATTTGTTTTTCTCTGACTTATTTTACTTGGCATAATGCCCTCCAAGTCCATCCATGTTGCTGCAAATGGCAAAATTTCGGCCTTTTTAATGGCTGAGTAGTATTCCATTGTGTGGAACACACACACACACACACACACACACACATCCTTTATCCATTCACCTGTTGATGGACACTTAGGTTGCTTCCATACCTTGGCAATCGTAAATAATGCTGCTATGAACACTGGGGTGCATATGTTTCTGAATTAGTATTTTTGGTTTTTTTGGATATCTACCCAGGAGTGAAACTGCTGGATCATATGGTAGTTTTGTTTTTAGTGTTTCTGAGAAATCTTCATACTATTTTCCATAGTGGCTGCACCAATTTACATTCCCACCAACAGTGTATAAGGGTTCTCTTTTTTCCACACCTTTGCTAACATTTGTTTTTTGCGTTCTTTTCAATAATAGCTGTTCTGCCAGGTGTGAGGTGGTATCTCATTGTGGTTTGGATTTGCATCTCCCTGATGATTAGCAATACTGAGCATCTTTCCATGTACCTGTTGGCCACCTGCACTTCCTCTCTGAAAAACTGTCTACTCAGGTCTTCTGCCCATTTTTTAACTGAGTTTTTTTTTGACATTGAGTTGTATGAGCTGTTTATATATGTTCGATATTAATCCCATATTGGTCATATCATTTGCAAACATCTTCTCCCATTCAGTAGGCTGTCCTTTCATTTTGTCGATGAATTTTGTGCTGTGCAAAAGCTTTTAAGTTTAATTAAGTCCGATTTGTTTATTTTTGCTTTAATTTTCTTCTCTTTAGGAGACAGATCCAAAAAATACTGCTGCAATTTATGTGAAAGAGTTCACCTATGTTTTCCTCTAGGAGTTTTATAGTATCTGGTCTTACATTTAGCTGTTTAATCCATTTTGAATTTATTTCTGTATATTGTGTTAGAGAATGTTCTAATTTTATTTTTTTACATGTAGCTGTCCAGTTTTCCCAGCACCACTTACTGAAGAGGCTGTCTTTTCTCCATTGTATATTCTTGCCTCCTTTGCCACAGACTGACCATACTGCGTGGGTTTATTTCTGGGCTTTCCATCCTGTTCCATTGATCTATGTGTCTGTTTTTATGCCAGTATCATACTGTCTTGATGACTGTAGCTTTGTAGTATATAGTCTGAAGTCAGGGAGCATGATTCCTTCAGCTCTGTTGTTTTTTCTCAAGATTGTTTTGGCCATTCAGGATATTTTGTGTCTCCATACAAACTTTAAAATTATTTGTTCTAGTTCTGCGAAAAATGCCATTGGTATTTTGATGGAGACTGCACTGAATCTGTAGATTGCCTTGGGTAGTATGGTCCTTTTAACAATATTAATTCTTCCAATCCAAGAACACGGTATATCTTTCCATCTGTTTTTGTCATCCTCAATTTTTTTCATCAGTGCCTTACAGTTTTCCAAGTACAGGTCTTCTAACTCCTTAAGTAGGTTTATTCCTAGGTATTTTATTCTTTTTGATGTGATGGTAAATGAGACTGTTTCCTTAATTTCTCTTTTTGATGGTTTGTCATTCACGTATAGAAATGCAACAGATTTATGTATATTAATTCTGTAACCTGCAACTCCACTGAATTCATTGATGAGCTCTGGTAGTATCCTGGTGGCATCTTTAGGATTTTCTATGCATAGTATCACATCATCTGCAAACAGTGACAATTTTACTTCTTCCTTTCCAACTTGGATTCCTTTTCTTTTTCCTGTCTGACTGCTTTGGCTACGACATCCAAAACTATGTTAAGTAAAAGTGGCGACAGTGGACATCCTCGTCTTATTCCTGATCTTGGAGGGAACGCTTTCAGGTTTTCACCGTTGAGTATGATGTCAGCTGTAGGTTTGTCATATAAGGCCTTTATTATGTTGAGGTATGTGCCCTCTATGCCTACTTTCTGGAGAGTTATCCAATCATAAATGGATGCTAAATCTTATCAAAAGCTTTTTCTACATCTATTGAAACGATTATATGGTTTTTATTCTTCAATTTGTTAATGTTGTGTATCACACTGATTGACTTGTGGATACTGAGAAATCCTTGCAACCCCAGGATAAATCCCTCTTGATCATGATGTATGATTCAGGGAGGATCTCTTATTGTTCAACATTCTTCATCTCTGAATGTTTGTGCATATTCTTAAATTTCACCAAGATCTTGCTCAACACTCAGTCTTTCTTCAATTTTTAAAAAAATATTTATTTATTTATGGATGCATTGGGTCTTCGTTGCTGCACACGGGCTTTCTCTAGTTGCAGCGAGCGGGGGCTACTCTTCGTTGTGGCACGGGCTTCTCATTGCAATGGCTTCTCTTGTTGTGGAGCACGGTCTCCAGTAGTTGTGGCACATGGGCTTCAGTAGTTGTGGCTCACAGGCTCTAGAGCGCAGGCTCAGTAGTTGTGGCGCATAGGCTTAGTTGCTCCGTGGCATGTGGGATCTTCCCGGACCAGGGCTCAAACCTGCATCCCCTGCATTGGCAGGCAGATTCTTAACCACTGAGCCACCAGAGAAGTCCCTCTTCAATTCTTGAAAATGATTTTGTACTATTTCTGTCTAAATTGTTCCCTTCTATTGTTTCCGCCTGGAAATAGGATTAGACATATTCAGAACTGATGACTCTTGCCTATATTTAAATTTCTTTTCCACACTTTCCATTTTGCCCTTTTACACTACATTCTGGGAAAATTCCTTCACTTGATCTTCCAGGGACCAAGATGCTTTTTCTGCCTGTTTATTAATTTTACCAACTAAGATTTCCAGTTGATTTTTATGGATACAATCTCTTCCACTTCTCTCATGCTACACTTATTCTAAAATTCTATTTTGTTTATTCTCTTAATTGTTTTATTTCTTCTATTAATGGTTTCTTCAAGTTCTTTCTTGTATTGAGTTTCAGTGCCCTTCTTTCACTTTGTTGGCTTTCCTCAAATGTTGGCTTTCCTCAAATGTTTGCGAGTGACGACAAATCACAGGACAGGGGTTATCAGAAGGAGGGTTTTTAATGCTCTATTTTAACCTAGGTGTTGGGCACACCTGTGTGTTATCCTTTTAAGTGTACACTTGTTTTACAAGTTCTCCTGAATGTACGTCACATTTCGCCATAAAGCAATAGGAAAGATTACAGCAGGGGCTCAGGCTGTAACCTTGAAACAACCAACCTTATTTCCTCATGCTATAACATTTAACAGCTATAAAATATTTTACCTGGTTGGCATAACATTATTTTACTTAAACATTCCCATATAATTGGGTAATACTGCACCAGATAATGTAAAAGTCTTAGTGTGTCAACAGAATACAGCTCAGGAACAGGTTTATCTTGTCTTATTTGGAACAATGAATGATGGGTTTTAAGACTCCTTCAGTATTAGTTTCCTAGGGCTGCCCTAATAAAATACCACAGACTCACTTAAACAATAGAAATTCATTTTCTCACAGTCCTAGAGACTATGTCCAAGATCAAGGTGCCAGCATGGCTGGTTTCTAGCGAGAGCTCTCTTCCTAGAGTCTCCTCTTATAAGGACACTAATCCTCTTGGATCAGGGCCCCATCCTTATGACCTCATTCAGCCTAAATTACTTCCTTAGAGGCCTCATCTCTAAATACATCCACACTGGGGGCTAAGGCATCAACCTATGGATCTTCAGGAGACACAAACATTTAGTCTGTAATACCACATCCTGGACATATAAACAGTTGTCTCACCCCAAGTATGCTCTATTTCCTTGGAAGAAGAAAGGTATGACCTCAGACAACTACTAAAGAGGAAGCAGCTCAGGAAATGTATTCCCCTGGGAAGGAAAAGCAAGGGGCAAGTCCTATATGGAAGACAGGACTGAAAGTCAAACTAAATTTCAGTCACTCTTCATATCACAGGCTCCACAATTTTAAAGAAACTTAATTAAGCTCCCAGTTGCCTTAGAGGATACAGAAGGAATATCTGGAGAGAGGTTATTCATTTCTAAGAATGGAGTGGATAAGAATTGCACGAAAAAGAGGCTGCTCATTCCTAAGACCATGGTTCTATATTTCCTTATAGTTATAAACTATAAAATGCATTTTTCAGTAATATGGATTGAAGGCTAGCCCACAAAAAGTCTTAAACCTTAAAGTAGTTGAATTCACATATAATGGTACGGATTGATTTTAGGTAAACCAATTTAGCCTTTCAATTCCTTCTTCTGTCAGTCACAAGCTAAATGAACTCTCATGACGGACTGTAGAAATCTAAACAACTTGTAACGTTGTTTCTCGTGTGTAAGCGTACAAGTAAAAAGGTGTTGATGTGTTTATAAAATTCCTACAGAAAAAATGCTTTCTGATGTTAAAAAAAAATTCACAAATCTACCAATGACCACAAATTTAATAAGTAACTGTAACCAACTAACCTTCTTCTGTTGCGTGCAGGTGTGTTGCATCGTTCCCCTGAGAAGTGATGTTGGCTTGGTCGAACTGAAGGGGGCTGCCTATTTGATGTCATCTCCCATGGTCGCATTGGTGGTGAGGGAGCTGGTGATGCTGATGTATAATCAAAGACTGAATGAGAGAGGCGCTGTCTCTTGGGACTTGGACTATCTTCACTCTGCCAATGCAACAAAATCAATCAACTGAATAAAATCTTTTAAGGATTTTTGCATTACTGTTTACATGCATAGGTGTTTAAGTATGTTTACCACAAAGTGTAAAGGAGGGAAAAAATACACTATCAACCTGAATTAAATACCTTTAAAAGAAACGAGGGGTGGGGTGGGGTGGGGTGGGAAAGGGAGATACACAGTAAATAATATCAAATGAAAAGTTAACTTTTCTTTAAAATATCATAAAATTAACCAGGTAACAACACACAAGGTACACAACAGGGCAATAAACAATTTCTATGGTACTTGACCACCTCTTTAAAGCTCTAATTCAGCTGAGAAAATCTACTATGTCCTCCCATCAGTTAACAGTTACTCTTTTAGGCATTAATTCTTAGCTGAGAGATCAATTTAGGAGGGGGTATAATTTTTTTTTAACATCTTTATTGGGGTATAATTGCTTTACAACGGTGTGTCAGTTTCTGCTTAAGGGGGTATAATTTAAGTAGGCCCTTGATTTGATTTAAAATCACACTTGCCTGCCTCTTTATTCCTGTTATTTAAGGCCATTACATTTATTATTTAATAATGTTTATGTGGACAAAGTAAAATTTATTTAAAACATTAAAAAACAGTCAACTGATCTAGTTCATCAGTTCTTAACTAGAATGTCATAGAATATCTTTGGGAAAGACATGGCATTTCAGGTAGATCATGGGAGTGGTAGATAATTAAAAACCCATACCTGTTAATGTTGAAGCACAGTCTCAAGTTTTCAAGGGTTTAGCTATAAAATTGGTATGGATCACTTAACTGAATTATTAACTCTCCAGGATTCCCCACACAACTCAATTTTCCAATTGAGTCTCTCATCAAAACTGTCAAAATTACAAGTTAACTGAAAGTCTGATGAGGGCTGTGTGTTTTCTAATAGAGCCTCTCCTATCTCCAGTCTACTCCTGCAAATTCTAATCATTTGGGCATTAGGGAACTTTTGATTGGCACCTGCTGCTACAACAAAAATGTTAATATTAGCTAAAGAATATATGAGGTTACATACTATGTTACATTTTAAAATATAAGCATATAAAACAGAACTGATTAAACTGACGGGAATGAAGCAAACTGCTAAATGGTTACTTTTGATCATTCTAAATTATTTAGCAGATGTATTCAAAAAACCATGTCATTTTCCTTCTATACTTAAGAATATTATAATTCACATTTGTTATAACTAAAATAGAAAATAGTTTTCAGAACCATATACAAATGCTCTTGTAACTTTCCTCACACTAACCTTATTTTCTCCCTATATTTAATGGTGCTATTAAAAGTAGTTGTTTTTAACCCCTTGATTTTAATAAGAAAATCAGTTATGTTCTGATAATCCTAAAACTTAGAAAGTGAAAAATAACCATTAATATTTAGATATTCTGATTAAAACAAAACAACAGAACAACTAAGACTTGACAAACTCATACATGAACTACACATAAGCATTAGAAATGTGATCTCCACGTGTGGTAAAACAGACTTGATTAACATTGACTTTCTGAGGTACAATATGCTAGCAACCAATCATAATCATTGGCTTTCATATGTATAAACCTGTACCGCAAAGCTTGATGCAAGCTAAGACATGGAACTCTGAATTCTAAAAATTCACTGCCCAAATGGAGGAGAATGCTACAGATCCACAAAATAACTAAGTATTGAAAAAACACTCAGGCTATCAACCTTTACATATTTTCAGTGATGTTCAGGTTGTGGGTTAGCATATTCTTATTTTACAACAAATGCATTACTTTTAAGAGTGGAGATAAGGAAAGATGACTGAGAAAGTCTCCCATCCCTTCTCTTTGTGTTGTGAAAGGTTCTCAGTGTGTAAGAGGAGACAAAGACTAGGAAGTGGGGCTCCCCTGGTGGCGCAGTGGTTGAGAGTCCGCCTGCCAATGCAGGGGACACAGGTTCGTGCCCCGGTTTGGGAAGATCCCACATGCCGTGGAGCGGCTGGGCCCGTGAGCCATGGCCACTGAGCCTGCGCATCCGGAGCCTGTGCTCTGCAACGGGAGAGGCCACAACAGTGATAGGCCCACGTACAGCCAAAAAAAAAAAAAAGACTAGGAAGTGAAGGGAAATATGTGGAAGTGAGCTCTTCATTAGGATTATGGTAATAAGCCTTACTTTTTCACTCAAAGTAACAGGAAACCACAACTGATATTTAGTGACATGGGATTACTAAAAGGTTATTTTACTATATGCAATATGGTTTCATCATATTCCTTATCAATTTTAATACTCTAAGGAACTGTGTAAAAAATTCTTAGTTTCCAGAAAAAGAAAGGGGGAGTAACCTACAAAGAAAAAGAATTAGATTAGCATTAGACTTCCCACAGAAAACAAAAGATGCTATTTTCTGGGGGAAAATAATGTTGAATATAGAGTTTTATACTCCAATCAAACTATTAGTCTAGTATAAGGGAAAAAACAAAGACCTTGCCAGATGTATTAAGATTCAAAGTTGCTTCTCACATATCCATTCAGAAAATTTTACTTGATTGATTTTTATGTATGCGTGCATGCTCTCTCCTTCACCTGGGGACATATATATAAATACAGGATCCAAGAAATAGAAGTAACCCAGAAGTGCAATGAAAAGAAATCCCAGGGTGATGGCAGTACAGCAGGTCTGAAAAACAATCATTACAAATTAGAAAGAATCAGAGGACTCTGAGAAAAATACCATACACAATGTGGATTCAAAAACAGTATGATTGAGAACTTACAAGTTCTTAATAAAACTTAAGCCCACAGCTCTCTTATCATAAGAAATATAAAAAGGCAATCAGGGACTTCCCTGCTGGTCCAGTGGTAAAGAATCTGCCTTCCAATGCAGGGGACACGGGTTCAATCCCTGGTCGGGCACCTAAGTCTGCGCACCTCAACTAGAGAGCCCGCGTGCCACAAACTACAGAGCGCATGTGCTCTGGAGCCTGCGCGCCACAACTAGAGAGAGAAAACCCGCACACCACAACTAGAGAAGCCCGCGTGCCCCAATGAAGAGCCCACGCGCCTCGATGAAGACCCCGTGTGCTGCAACAAAGACCCAATGCAGCCAAAAAAATAAAGAAAATAAATATTTTTTTTAAAAAAGGCAATCAGAGAGTGGAGGACAAAGATGAAAACAAATCCATATCGTTTTGTCACCTAAAGCATCCTCTGAGTAGGACAGGTAGTCAAAAGATTACAACTCCTCCTCCATGGGCCAAACATGCTACTTGGTTCTGCAATGACTATACAAGTATCCTAATACTATGAAGAATGTTTACTGGTTTTCAATTATTATAATCAACATAGGACAAGGCATGAAAGATCACTGTTGTAGTTACAGAACAGAAATAAGTATAAATAAGTATAATAAAATAAGTATTTTATCAAATAAACTTTGATATAAAGTAACTGTAACGACTTCTGTGACAAAATCATGGACCAGAAGTGAAAATCCTAACATAAACATCTAGAAATAATGGTTTAAATACAAAAAAAAAAATTTAAAGGTATTGCTGGATTCAGAGAAAAAGAGAAATTTCCAAGGACCAGAAACAAAGAGGAAAACTGAAAACCAGGTTTGTTTTTTGATATTCGCAGGAGGGACAGAAGATAAGGTCCTATCACTGAGACCCCTGCATAAGGCCAAAATTTCCAAAGTACTATGCTTTCAATAAAAGGGAAGACTAGAAGAAGTCAGCCATTGGCACAGAGTGTCTACTCTGTATGTACTGAGAACTGGAGAAGGGATCACATCCCTGAGAACTCAAACCACAGGTTAGCTCCTCACACCAAGGCTGGGGTTCAAATTTTTCACTACCCATGTTGTCTGTGAACCTCTAAACTTAGAAATTAATATAAAAACTGATCTAGAATTATGGTACCACAACGACTCTTGACAGAAGTAAATGCAAAGCAGAATCTGGAGGAATACTCCTATTACCTAGGCCAGTGGTTCTCAAACTTTTGCATGCATCAGAAACACCAGATTGTTGGGTCCACTCCCCAGTCTCTCATTCAGACAGTTTGGATTGGGACCCAAGAATTTTGCATTTCTAACATGATCCCATATGATGCTTGGTACTGCTCGTCTGTGACTACACTCTGAGAACCACTGAACTAAGAGATAAGGGACTCTCTTAAGAAAAGTCCCTAAGGATAAATTCACCATTACAGAAAAACTTCCGTTTTGAAATCTCAGGGGGGAGCAGTTCCCTCCTGTCCCTGCTGACTCTGTGCCTGTAGGCTGACTAGAAAGTACCAGATGTTGACAACTTAAACCTGTAAGATGTTGAGTCAAGTCAGGTACTAGTACTGTCTCTACTGGTACAGAATACTGTAGAGATATTACAGTACAGAATACGGATGCAGATTCAGGGATCAAGGGAGGAAGGACAGAAGAAAATTAGCCAGCTAGCTTTTATACTCAGTATTCAGCATCTGATAAAATGAGTACAGGATTACACCGCTGTTACACCAAATCTTTATAACCAAAACATCATTATTAGAAGTGAAAACAACCCATAAGAAAGTATTCCACAGTTTCAAAAAAAGCAAATCAGAAATGATTAAATGCTAAATACCATGGGAGAAATAAAAAACAAATACACGTGCATATGTATAAACACGCACACATAAAATATAAATAATATTTATATATATGTCAGTCAGGAAGTCTTGAAGATAATGCAAACTTTCCCCAAAGCATAAACAGGTTCCAAGTCCTAGATTAAAAATGGTGATTGAAAAGTGCCTCTGATTTCAGCAAACACTAGTGAGCCCCAAGGACTTCTCAAAGGAACAAGGGGGCAACTAGAGTCGGGGAGATAAAATCTCCAATAATCTGGTCCCCTCTCCTCTCATTATTCAGGACTACCATTCATCTCAGATTTACAAATAAATAAGCATAGCAAGATTTATGAGTTCCCAATCCTCTTTTAAACTTCCAGACTCTATTTGCCTTATTCTATCTGACAAAAGATTAAGTTTCTCATTCCACAACCATTAAATTTAAATGGCCCAGGAGAGGAAATACTTACTGAATTCCATTCATTTAAAATAAGAGACATGAAAGCACTTAGAAAACTGAAACACTCTACATAAAGCAACTTGCTAATAAAGAATAACCACCAAGACAGATCCCTTTTTGTAAATAATAATTAATAACTTTACATTTGAATCACATAATGTACAAAATGATCTCTACACATTCTTTCATTTAATTTTCCACAAACGAAGTCTTTGTTTAAACTATATTCAAATTTATGTAAAATATGTTTCTATTAGTGAAGATGTACAAAAGACAATTCAGTGAATATACTGCCTTTGAACTACACAACATATATATAGTCCTGTTTCATATACTTTACAAAGGACTTTAATTTTCTAATGCACAGCTTTGATTCCTCAGCTCAAAAGATTTCAGAACAAAATCCAACCTCATAACCACTCAAACAGTACATCCTCCTGGAATGTTATTTTACTTGTAGGTACGGGAGGGAAAAGAGACTTCAAATATTCTGTTTTCAAAAGTTACCAGACCATGCATTAAAAAAAAAATCAGAACTTTGCTTTTTGACATGGTCCAAGTCTGTGTTTTTTCATGAAAGGCCAAAGAACAGAACAATTTTATGTGCAGTGAGTGCTTGCAAAGGGAATGTAGTGGTATAACATATTGCAATTCCATCATAATGAAGAGGATAAAATACCATGTGAAGGGGCTTCCCTGGTGGCGCAGTGGTTGAGAGTCCGCCTGTCGATGCAGGGGACGCGGGTTCGTGCCCCGGTCCGGGAAGATCCCACATGCCGCGGAGCGGCTGGGCCCGTGAGCCATGGCCGCTGAGTCTGCGCATCCGGAGCCTGTGCTCCGCAACGGGAGAGGCCCGCGTACCGCAAAAAAAAAAAAAAAAAATACCATGTGAAAATATTATGTTTCTATATTCGTTGGCCATAACTGCTAACCCAGCAGTGGCTTCCTGAGTTTAGGGAGGCCTGTTTGGCTAATTTCTGAACAATGTATTAACAACCTTAAGTCCTAGATTTTTCTTAGAACATCACTGGTTCACAAAAACTGATTTACCTTGATGCTGTAATTGTACTGTTTTCAAATGCTATATTTAGTTCCACAGAAGCTATAAACAAGGATCAATGAAATAATCTGAAGCATAACCATGAAACCAACAAAAACAGAAAAGCTGCTAAGAACAACCTGAAATCAAGGGATCCCTGTGAATCAAGGGATCCCTCCACATGGAGTCGTTCTGCAGACAACTGAAGCTCAGACTAGATATGTTAATTCAGGACTTTTTGGTATACTACAGATAGATGGTACGTCAACGAAGTTACAGGCATTGACAAAAATTGTTCAAAATAGTTTATAAAATGAAAAGGAAGCCCAATACTGAACCCTGAGAAGCTCCAACATTTTATGTTGAGTACCTGATGAGAGGAGAGTGGAGTGTGGTGGTGAAAGCCAGTGTAATGGAGTTTCAAGGGTTCAACTAAGAGGTCATGTAGAATGAGGGCTGCAAAACATCCACTGTTTTTTTTTTTTCTAACATCTTTATTGGAGTGTAATTGTTTTACAATGGTGTGTTAGTTTCTGCTTTATAACAAAATGAATCAGTTATACATATATTCCCATATCTCTTCCCTCTTGCATCTCCCTCCCTCTCACCCTCCCTATCCCACCCCTCCAGGAGGTCACAAAGCACCAAGCTCATCTCCCTGTGCTATGCGGCTGCTTCCCACTAGCTATCTACCTTACGTTTGGTAGTGTATATATATGTCCGTGCCTCTCTCTCGCTTTGTCACAGCTTATCCTTCCCCCTCCCCATATCCTCAAGTCCATTCTCTAGTAGGTCTGTGTCTTTATTCCTGTCTTACCCCTAAGTTCTTCATGACTTTTTTTTCCTTGAATTCCATATATATGTGTTAGCATACGGTATTTGTCTTTCTCTTTCTGACTTACTTCACTCTGTATGACACTCTAGGTCTATCCACCTCATTACAAATAGCTCAATTTCATTTCTTTTTATGGCTGAGTAATTTCCATTGTATATATGTGCCACATCTTTATCCATTCATCCGATGATGGACACTTAGGTTGTTTCCCATCCACTGTGTTTTAACAATATGGAACTCACTGACTTGAAACTATTTCTTTACAATATGATTTAGTATCTTTATGGTGTATTTCCCTTTATGACAATTTTTGGAAAAGTTTTTGTTCCTGTCTTTCCTTTGATGATCTTATGAATTTAAGGATAACTCTAGGACTTCCCTGGTGGCTCAGTGGTTAAGAATCTGCCTGCCAATGCAGGGGACACGGGTTTGAGCCCTGGTCCAGGAATATCCTACTTGCCATGGAGCAACTAAGCCCGTGTGCCACAACTACTGAGCTTGCGCTCTAGAGCCTGCGAGCCACAACTACTGAGCCCGTGCTCAACAACAAGAGAAGCCACCACAGTGAGAAGCCTGCACACCAGAACGAAGAGTAGACCCCGCTCACCACAACTAGAGAAAGCCTGCATGCGCACAGCAATGAAGACCCAACGCAGCCAAAAGTAAATAAATTAATTAATGGGGAGGAAAAGAATAACTTCGTAAAGCTCTAAAATAAAATATTTCTTTTTTTATTGGCTAAAATTTTTGTTAAGTCTATAAATTTGCTGGAGAAGAGACATTTTTACAGTACTTTCAGAAATCTATTTCTTTATATGTATAAATCAGCAAATTTCAATCACCTAACTTTAGTAAATTTACAAAATAAAGTTATCAAATAGCTGTATTAAGAAACGTGCGTGCATGCACACACACATACACACACAGCCCTGAAGAGAAAAGGGAACCCTCCTACACTGTTGGTGGGAATGTAAGTTGGTACAGCCACTATGGAAAACAGTATGGAGGGTCCTCAGAAAACTAAAAACAGAATTACCATACAATCCAGCAATCCCACTCCTGAGCATATATCCAGACAAAACTCTAATTCAAAAAGATACATGCGGGCTTCCCTGGTGGCGCAGTGGTTGAAAGTCCACCTGCCGATGCCCCGGTCCGGGAAGATTCCACATGCCGCGGAGCAGCTGGGCCCGTGAACCACGGCCACTGAGCCTGCGTGTCCGGAGCCTGTGCTCCGCAATGGGTGAGAGGCCACAACAGTGAGAGGCCTGCATACTGAAAAAAAAAATACACGCACCCTTACGTTCATAGCAGCATTGTACACAATAGCCAAGACATGGAAACCACCTAAATGTCCATCAAATGGAATACTACCCAGCCATAAAAAAGAACACACACAAATGGAATACTACCCAGCCATAAAAAGGAACGAAATAATGCCATGTGCAGCAACATGGATGCAACTAGAGATTATCATGCTAAGTGAAGTCAGAAAGAGAAAGACAAATACCATATGATATCACTAAAGTATGGTACCAATGAACCTATCTACAGAACAGAAACAAACTCACAGACATAGAGAACAGACTTGTGGTTGCCAAGGGGAAGAGGACTGGGGGAGGGGTGGAGTGGGAGGCTGGGGTTAGCTTTTCTATATAGAATGGATAAACAACAAGGTCCTACTGTATAGCACAGAAAACTATATTCAATATCCTATGATAAACCATAATGGAAAATATTTTTTAAAAGAATGTATGTGTATGTTAAACACACACACACCCGAAATCAAGGGTTGTGCCACACCTGAAATTCAAGTTCCCCATGATGTACATGACTTTTTAATGAAAGCATACAATCTTCAATCACAATCACTGAATTGGTTGGTAGCACGAAAATGCTAATTTTAAAATTATAGGGCGCAGATAGCAAACAGACATGAGGGAATTTTGGGGGGTGCTGAAACTATCCTATATCTTGATTGTAATGGTCCCACATCTGTATGTGTTTGTCAAAACTCACAGACCTGTACACGGAAAAAGGTGAATTTTACTGTATGTTAATTATACCTTAATTTTAACTTAAAAAAATTACAGGAGGCACTTTGATTCTAATTTTAAATATAGGCTTATTTTTATAGAGATGCAAATGTGCATCTACTTAAACCTCTTTTGTAGGGGAAAAAAAAGAGCAAGAAATACACAAAGCCATCATTTTTAAAGGAACATTAAAATACCAAATAAATGTACACCAGGAAACATACAAGAATATTCATGGCAACACTGTTTCTAATAATAATAATAGAAAAGTGGAGACTACCCAAATGTCCATCAAAAAGAGAAGGCATAAACTATAGTACAGTACGTTCATATAAATGTAACGCTAAAAGCAGGAAAATGAATCTACAGGACACAGCCACATGCAATCAATATAGATGAATTTCACAATGGCAAAAATACACAAAGTATGATACCATTTACATTAAGTTCAGAAACTAAATAGTATAGTATTGAGGTATACTATATGTAGTAAAAACCACACAGAAAAGCAAAGAGATACTGAACACAAAATTCAACAGAGGTTTACCCAAGGCACAGGTTTGGGACAGCACCTGAATATAATATGGAAGCTTCAAAAACATTGGCAATAGTTGATTTCTTAAGCTAGATGGTGGTTTTTTAAAACTTATACATATGTCTTCTTTATATTTTATAACTTGCATATATGAAATATTTCATAATTTTTAAAATTAAAAAACATACAAAATTTGAAAGATTTTGACTAGAAAAACAAGTAAAAAGCAGCAAAGTGCAAAAGTCTTTAATAAACAAGGACAGTGACACAAACTTGGTAAGTAGTGGAGATGAAAAAAGAGATCAAAAACAGGATGAGGGGCTTCCCTGGTGACGCAGTGGTTGGGAGTCCGCCTGCCGATGCAGGGGACGCGGGTTCGTGCCCCAGTCCAGGAGGATCCCGCATGCCGTGGAGCAGATGGGCTGGCGGGCTGTGGCCGCTGGGCCTGCGCGTCCGGAGCCTGTGCTCCGTGGCGGGAGGGGCCACGACAGTGTGAGGCCCGCATACCGCAAAAAAAAAAACAAACCAGGATAAGCTTTTTGTTCAAAGACTAGTGATTAAAAACAAGGATCCAGGAGTGTATCAACACTTTCCTTCACCTCTATGACCATCCTACCTACTAGCTACATACCCAATCCCATGCTTGGAGCAGGAAAAAGCAGTAATTTCTTTACCCTTAGAAAAGGCTACAGGGAAAATGATGTCCTCGTAAAAGAGACTAGTTTCAGCTACAATATGGAAGTGAAGAGGGTGTTTTAAGAAAAAAATGGAAGAGGTAGGTGAGTCTGTTTAGAATGGATGGAGTCAAGGGGGAAGGAAAAGCAGAAAGAGTTGGGAGGAAAGGAACTTGGAGGAAAGCCGAGAGAAAACTGCATTAAGGGAATAACTTTCTGAGGATACGACGTGGCTGCATAGGTTCTCGTTTTTACATGGCAACTAAGTTTTATAAGGATGAGAACCATAACTTGAACTAAGAAATCACACCTAATCATGGTATCAGAATTGGTTGAAGGTATCTGACAGTATCTCGAAGGAGATATGAGAAGGATTTACTTTGCTTCATGTGGAACAGTGGGAGGGTAATAAGTGGGCAAAGAAAATCTCCAGTCTCTCTTGGGAGCAAAGTACATTGAGGGCCTTATTCTAAAATTAGAGAAAAGTAAGATTTAAGTTAAATTAGGACTATAAATAAAAACTTAACAGTAACACCCTTCACCTTTCTGCAACATCCAATGGAACTGAGTCTAACTTTTTGGTTTTATTTTCAAAACATGGGTTTAATTCTTTTTTTTTGTTGTTGTTTTTTTTTTGTTTTTCTTTTTTTTGCGGTACGCGGGCCTCTCACTGTTGTGGCCTCTCCCGTTGCGGAGCACAGGCTCTGGAAGTGCAGGCTCAGCGGCCATGGTTCAGGGGCCCAGCTGCTCCGCGGCATGTGGGATCTTCCCGGGCCGGGGCACGAACCCGTGTCCCCTGCATCGCAAGACGGACTCTCAACCACTGCGCCACCAGGGAAGCCCTTAATTCTTTTTTTAAAAAACTAATTAATTTATATATTTATGGTTGCTTAGGTCTTTGTTGCTGCATGCAGGCTTTCTCTAGTAGCGGCGAGCGGGGGCTACTCTTTGTTGCGGTGCGCAGGCTTCTCATCGCAGTGGCTTTTCTTGTTGCGGAGCACGGGCTCTAGGCATGCGGGCTTCAGTAGTTGTGGCACACGGGCTTAGCTGCTCTGTGGCATGTAGGCATGGATCAGGGCTTGAACCCGTGTCCTCTGCATTGGCAGGCAGATTCTTAACCACTGTGCCACCAGGGAAGTCCCAAAACATGGGTTTAATCTATTGCATTTGGCAGCTACTCTTTGAGTTTAAAGTTAATATTGAGTTAATGCTTAAAGACTCAAAGGAGGTCTGGAGAACACAGAAAGTGTCAAATAACTGTTTATTAGTGGCAGTAGCGACGGTACAAAGTCAATTTCTTCCTTAGCTATATTGGTCTATTGTTAAAGATCAAGCTCTTGCAAGCTAATGCTGTATCCAAAATGGCAGTCAATATGCCATTCAATTCAATACAGATGATGTCTCTTAACATACACTGAACTGTGTTTACAGAATTATCTGTTAACATCCAAGGCTGGTATGATATAGTAGACAAGAAATAGCAAAAGTTGGATTTGAATTTCTGTTCTGCCAACAACTAGATATGTAATTGGGCATCTCAGCGAGATTCTCTGAGCCTATTTCTTCATCTAGAAAACCATCCAGGACTAGTTTATTATGACGGTTAAAAACAAAAGGAGACAATACACACAAAGCAGAGAACCTGGCACAAATATTAACAAAGAAAGCAGATTAAAGAGCCCTAGATCACCTAAACACCTACCCTCAGAAATCCTACACCTCCAATTTAATGTGTCACAAGCATTTCTCTTTCAGAACTAGTCCCAAGTCCCAACCTGTCACTCCCACACAAACAGAAAATGAGCTAGCTCTATCCAAAAGTCCTAGATTTGATTAGCAACTCTCACTACCTCAGGTTTATATACACATGTACAATTACATGACTTGGCCCACAACCCTAGTATACAATTACATGACTTGGCCCACAACCCTAGTATACAAAAGCAATTCTGTAACTTAGTTTCCTTTGTGGTAATAACGAATTCCATTACTAAAACTTGCTTCTCTAGCAATAATGGATTGTAAATGTAGTAGCCAATGATTTATGTGAGCACATCCTAGTATTCTTGTTAATAACCTAATGACAGTTTAAATCCATTCATACCTTAATTTGTTTTCATTTTGTATGTAACCAAATTTTTAAACACATTTTACCCACAGGTATAAAAAGTTACAGAAGGCAAGTAACCATGTTTTCTCTTTGAAATATGCATTACTATCAAACTCTGGATGTGAAGCAAATAAGTAGTGATGACTTTAAAAAATACCTTACATGCTTCCATTTTTCCTTCCCTATACAACTTCACATATTCTGTAATATCTTCTACCCTCCTACAGAACTAGACCTATTAGGACAAGTGACTAAGACCAAAAGATAAAAAAACAAGAATATTAAGTGGTCAAATAGTAACAGCAGCTCAAGACAAGACAAACATTCTTCAGAAAAGCTGGCTGAAAAAGTTATGTTAAAGACTCCCTCTAAGAAGAATACTTATTCCCACATATAATAGAAAATAAGAAGCAAGAAGATTCTGAGAATTTTGTCTCAAGCCTTCCTAGAAACAACCTAGAATGTATCTTGTGGCTTTCAGCCCTATGAAGGGAAAGGGTAAATATATAAGAACCTGGAAGAAAGCTTTGAAGTGAGCATCCTCTTGAATGGTAGTGTTCTGATCACTTGGGAGGAGAGGGAACAGGCTCTGAAGTCTCACCCTTTCACAAATCACCTTGTTAGGATGGCCAGGTAGAGGTGCTGAATTGGCCCCGGGAGATATCTGGGAAAAAGAGGGAGAAGAAAAGGATAGTTCATGGCTAGCTGCACCAATGTGGAGAATCATGCCTATGAAGGACAGTCTGGATTTTCTAGGTATCTGATGATTTTGTTAGCAGAGACTGAAAAGAAATAAAAAATTAATCTTAAACATCAAAACAAATACAAGGATGACAAAGGTTGCCTCTGGCAATGGATCTCACTTATAAAAACTTTCTTTAAAGGCAAAATAGCACTGCTCAAGAAGGAAAAGTCCTTCCTATGTTTCCCATATAATATCTATTGATATCTTTTCTGTTGGCATTAATTCTGAAACCCTAAATGACAGATAAGACTTCATGTCAAGAAAACCTGAAGTAAAAATCACTTAAGTACAGAAAGATTAGTGTCTACCTGGCGATGATTAATTTTTCATTCTCTTTTTAAGCTAACATTCCAAATGATCATGCAAGGGAAGAGAGATTTCAGAACATCTATGGCAAAATTTCTATAGTGATCCCAAGTATAGAAAACAAGATTTTCATTGTGGAGATCTCAGCTCTATTCAACACAAACCTAGCAACCTTCCTAATGAATAAAGGACAAGATCATAAGTCTCAAAGTAAATGACTGCATGTTTTAAATGCTTGACTAGATTGTGAGTTAATCCCCTTAAACTCATATGTAAGTATACTTAATCTGTAGCATTTTTGATCACAGACATCATGAGTATCACCTGTTCCACTGTGCTGTGGCGTGAACTGCCTTTGGGGGTTAAGGTTTATGTACCCGCTTGTTCCTACACTAAAGACCATGTCTTTAAGGCTGTCTTGTTTTTAGTTTCATTGCTGCACTCATTCCCTTACATGTTAAGTGTCTATTCTGTGACAGGCACTAAAAACAAAAGATAGTTACGATTTCCTACCTTCAAGAAGTATACGCTATAAAAAAGAAACAAAAGCAAATCACCGTATAAAAAAGTATCTTTCGGGCTTCCCTGGTGGCGCAGTGGTTGAGAGTCCACCTGCCAATGCAGGGGACACGGGTTCGTGCCCCGGTCTGGGAAGATCCCACATGCCGCGGAGCGGCTGGGCCCGTGAGCCATTGCAGTCTGAGCCTGTGCGTCCGGAGCCTGTGCTCAACGGGAGAGGCCACAACAGTGAGAGGCCCACGTACCGCAAAAAAAAAAAAAGAAAAAAAAAAAAGTATCTTTCTGTGATAATGGTCCATACTGGTGCTTTGGAGAGGTAATTGCTAACAGTGTAGTCAAGAAACTACAAAATGTTCAGTGTAACTGGTCAGTAAGGAAGCAGCCAGAGAGGAAGGCAGAGACAGATCATAAAGTGGCATGCTAATTACATGAATAATCCTGCTATAATAACCTTCTTTAGCCCCTTTATAAATTTTTGTTTCTGGTTTGCTACGAGCCTGGTAAACAGATAAATGACCAGGCCTGTTGCTAACAGTAAAATTACTTCCAAAGACCTTCCTAGGATTGAAAGCAAAATTGACGGCAGTAACTTTAGAATTCATTAGTACTGCTCCACAAAATGTTTTGGACATGAACTAAAACTTTTCTCTGTACTATAAACATGAATGTGCCAATACCCTTTACCACTGTGATGAAATATGAATGACTGAATCAAGGAATATTTACTCACTTCCTCTTATAAGCAAAGAGTTATGTTAGAAAATGAAATAAAACATGGATCCCACGCTCAAGGAGCTTATTCTAGTTTTAAAAAGAAAGATGCAAGCAGCCAACTACAGGATAATGTTTTAAATGCCATAATACAGGCAAAAATCAGAGTAGAGGTAGGAGCCCTGGGTTTATCTGAGGGCAAGAGTAGAAAATATTTCAAAGGAAGAAGTAGTTTCACATTCCTGACTCATTTAATGTAAGGAGTGCTTTTACTACTTTAAAGCAGTTCTCTCCTTTCTCAAAATGGTCTCTGTTCCTTGATGTAGGCTTCATGTTCTTTCTGCAATCTTAAGCTTACACTTTGCACAATAAGTACATTTGAAGAGTGTTTTAACAAGGCCATCTACCTTCAACTATCATAGCTAAAGCAGTCTCACAAACTGCTAGTACAAGAGCTGGCTGGGAAAACAGATTTCAGTAATACGTGTAAAAAACTGGCAAACCCTGGTCCTTGCAGGGGGAAGCGGGGGGGCGGGGGAGTAGGGGGAGAGAAGGGAAGAGAGAATTCTAAGATGGTCGCCAAGATTCCCACCTCTGGTGTATATCTCCTGTATAATCCATCCCTCCCTGGTGTGTGGGTAGGACTGTAAATATGGTGAATTTCATTCCCATGATTAGGTTAAATTATATGACCTAAATTACACAAACCCTTTCACAGAGGTGAAGGGATTTTCAAATATAATTAAGATTCCAAGTCACTGAATTTTAAGTTAATCAAAGGGGAGATTACCTTGGGTAGGCCTGACTTAATGAGAGAAAGCTCTCAAAAGAGAAGTTGAGCCCTTCCTAAAGAGATTCTCCTGCCAACCTTATAGACTAAGCTGCTAGGTTCTGAGAAGTCATATGAAGGGGGCCATGTGGTAGAGACCTGAGGGCACCTAGGAACTGAGAATGGTCACCAGTTGACAGCTAGCAAGAAAATGGGGGAACCTCAGCCCTATAATCACAAGAACCACATTACACCAACAACAGTGAGCTTGGAAGAGGCCATCAAGTCTCTAATAAAACTCACAGCTCCAGCCAAATAAGACCCTGAACAGAAGACTCTACAGCTAACCCATACAAGGACTTCGATCCATGGAAACTGTGAGATAACAGATTTGTGTTTTAAGCTACTAAATCTGTGGTTATTTGTTACACACAATAGAAAACTAACATAACATACATGTACATAATAGAATAAAAACTGTTGTGCCACACTCAAGGAGTTTCTTCTCCAAAATTCTAGCTGTATTAGTTTAATTATGAAAGATGACTTTTTATCTAAGCAATACAGCAGTTTTTAAAACCTCAATCTGGTAATAGTAAACTTCATGCCAGGAACCAAGCTGGGCTTTCTGATCTTTACATACTGCAAGTTAGGGTTAACCAACTTGCTTAAAGCGAAACATCTCATAAACACCAGAGCCATAATTTGAAGCCAAGTCTATCTGGCTCTAAGGTTCAGACTCAACCCACTAAACCACCTTCTAACTGAAGAATTTTAAAAGTAACATTCTTCTTTATAATCTATCTAGTTGGATTAGTAAGGAACAACTATTCCACAATGCCTATTTAAAGCTATTTTAAGCATTTAAAAATAAATTTGTTTCCTTGTAACTTGCTTCTGACTTCCACTACTTCCCTAACTCTCCCTCAGTTAAGATTACTGAGATTATACTATATATGAAAATCAATAGTTCTATTTTTCCCTAATCTACCAACTGCTGAGCATTACAAGGACATGGTAACTTCAGCCTTCTCTCAGGATGCACCTATATTTAAAAAGTCCTGCCATGAAAACATTCCTGAGATGGGACTGAATCTGCAACTCCCTACACTTCTCATTTCTAATGTTTATTTACATATAACTACATGACTAATTCACCCAGCATAACTGTTTTCTATTTCACAAGACTAGAATTATAGAAAACAGTTTAACTTTTTTTTTTTTTTTTAAAATAAATTTATTTATTTATTTATTTTGGGGTGTGTTGGGTCTTCGTTTCTGTGCAAGGGCTTTCTCTAGTTGCGGCGAGCGGGGGCTACTCTTCATCGCGGTGCGCGGGCCTCTTACTGTCGCGGCCTCCCTTGTTGCGGAGCGCAGGCTCCAGACACGTAGGCTCAGTAGTTGTGGCTCACGGGCCTAGTTGCTCCGTGGCATGTGGGATCTTCCCAGACCAGGGCTCGAACCCGTGTCCCCTGCATTGGCAGGCAGATTCTCAACCACTGCGCCACCAGGAAAGCCCAACAGTTTAACCTTTTAAGCAATAACACATTTCTATTTTAAGGACATCTTCTGTTTAATGTGGCCTTTCCCTGTCTTGGTAACCATAATATAACCAACAATTTAACCTTTGTGTTAAGAGTGTAGTATTATTGTTACCGTGGCAAATTGTTGCAGTTATTGTGTTAAAAATAACATTGGACTTAGGTCTACATATTGTCCCAGAACTTGCTTCCTCCAAAATCACTTCTGATGACAGCTTCCTTCATTTACATTTTTCTCAGATAAGTGAAGTAGAGGATATATAGGTGTATAATCTCTAGGCCAGTATTAAATAATGTACTTTCCACAAAATAAATTGCTCAAAAGGCCAAACAGCCTTCTCCAAAATGGCCACATTACGCTCCAGAAAAAAAATTGTTCACTGTTACAAAAGCTGCATACCATCTGCTCAAAGGCACTCAAATCATAGGCTAACAGACAAAGGGAAAAAAAAAAACCCAAAAAATGATGAGTTAGGTGCTTGGTCAACGTTGACTCCAACAAGTGCCTTACTCCTCTAGGTCCAAGTCTGGGTACCTAAAAAATGAAGAGGTCGAATCCAAATTATCTAAAACTCCAAATATTCTCACTGCTTCCATGATGGCAAATATTAATCTCCTGGAAAGTAATCAAGGAGATTTCATTAACAAATTAACAGTTCGAATAATTGATCTTTCATCTGACAAATTCTGAGATTATATTCCAAAATATGAGAAAAGCCATAAGCACAAATATGTCCATCACATTACAGCAACAATTTAAAAGGGAACTAGAAGTAACCTAAATGTTTAACAAATAAGTATTTCTTAAGTGAGATTATGGTATGTGTGCTTGGCGGACTATTATGCAGTCATTAAACCATTCAAGAACTGGTACTACTTACCGGGGAAGGATCATTACTGTCCAGCAATGGGACACTGTCTTTTTAAAATAAACTATTATTCCCATTCTTGAGTTAAGGCAAACAACAAACTGGGCCCATGTCTTTCTGGGAACAGAGCAGAACCAGGGCTGGTGAAAATAGCCAAAAGGCTCCACCCTCCTTTCTCACCCCACAGTCCAACAAATTAATGGGAAAGGGGGGAAGGGAGGCACGTGCAACTAAGGAAGTCTCTAACTATTACATGTACTGAGCAAGTGAACATAAAGGTTAGGAAAAGTTAAGATTTACACATTCTTTTAATGAATTTTTCTTTCCTTCAGTTCTACAATCCAGATTTGCATGCACAAGGATTATTTTCCCCTGAAGGAAGTATGTCTAAAATCATTTTACTTACGCTGGTAACCTCAAAGTAGATTGCTCTAAACCATCTTTTCAAGATTTATCTCTTAAGAATTACATGGATTTGGAAAATATCTAGGCCATGACCAGTCCAAATCAATAAAAAATTTATACATATATACACACACATACACACATTTGAAAAGATGAAGTGTGACTGAGTGCTTTGTAAGTCTTACTGAATAAAAGTCACAATTAATTCAAATACTTATTGCATTTCTACCATGTGCTAGATGCTGTGAAAACAAAAAGAAATATTTCTTGCCCTCAAAGAGATTCAGTCTAGGGAGGGACAAATTCAACAGGAATAAATGAGGACAACAGGGTCCCCTAACATAGAGGGGAGAAGGAAAGCTGTTCAGATCTTTTAAAAACGAACATGAAAAAAAAAAAAAGGAACATGAAATGACAGAAAAGCTGGGGAAAAATAAGACTGTACGTGGCCCCTCTTTGTCTACTTGCTCACTCAAATCTCACTCGTTAATTCATTATAGAGTTCAAGCATTTGCTTCATCTACAGATAGACAACGTGATGTTAGGAATCTAACATTTACTGAACAAATTAACTAGACTACAACTATAGAGTTCAAATATGTGTTTACAATCCATACACTGTCGAGAGAAAACATAAAGCAAACTATGATTTAACCAAAGATGAACCGACATGAAAACAGATGCCTGATATATGTGGTTAGCAGGAAAACAACCAGAAAACTAGTGACTAGACCCAGACACTACACAACAATCACAGGACTAATCAAGAACTACCTTACTGGGGCTTCCCTGGTGACGCCGTGGTTAAGAATCCGCCTGCCAATGCAGGGGACACAGGTTCGAGCCCTGGTCCGGGAAGATCCCCCATGCCACGGAGCAACTAAGCCCGTGCGCCACAACTACTGAGCCTGCATTCTAGAGCCCGCAAGCCACAACTATTGAGCCCGCATGCCACAACTACTGAAGCCTGCGCGCCTAGAGCCCGTGCTCTGCAACGAGGGAAGTCATGGTAACGAGTAGCCTGTGTGTGCACCGCAAAGAAGAGTAGCCCCTGCTCGCCACAACTAGAGAAAGCCTGCACGCAGTAACGATGACCCAACACAGCCAAAAATAAATAAAATAAACAGTCTAGCGATGTAACTAAAAGCCTCAACCAAAGCAACTGCAGACACAACAGGTCTACACTCCACATTATGATGCTAACATATTCAATTATGTCTAACTGTGCCATCCTCTGTCCACCCTTGCTCAAAATTCAGGTTGCTCTAGTACAGAAAATTCTCAATAGTTACTCAGATTAATAACTTCCAACTTAAGTTTAGCTATAAAAATTGGATGGGTAGATAAAACTCAACAAGTACAGAAACACACTACCTTCCAGAGTCACAGAAGATATCAGAAGTGGAGGGACCACAGAGAACATTTAAATCCAACTCTCATATTTTACAGATGAGGACTCGAGGAGCACGTGGCTAATTTGTGGCAAAATTTATTCAACTATAGCCTCTCAAGGCTACCAAGTCTTTTAGAAACAAGCCTTACAAAAAATTACAAATATCAACTTAAAATTGAACCCCTATAATGAATAGATTTAAGGTTTAATAAGTTTTCAAGTGAAATATACTATGCCAATACGTTTATGAGCCAGCAAGAGTTGGAGTACATTAAATGATACAATTCCTACTTAAAAATCCAGTTAGTAATTTTCATCTATTTACTGCAAGTATTGAATACATGCCAGCTGCAATGTAACTGATCTGACCTCTATATTTGGTCTTGTATTGTTACTCCTATAGAAACCCAATTTCTTCCAATGGAAGACAGAAACAATTTTACTTTGATCCCAACTGTCCCTAGATCCTCATTAAGTTTTGATTTCTTAAGAACTGAGAGAATTGATTTTTAAAAAAAATTTAGACTAGTTACCAGGGCTGCTACCTACTTAAAGGAATTTTGCGGTAATTGTGTTAACAACAGTACCTGCAATCGAGGCCAAATAGTATCCAAAAAGGCCTGCAATTCTAAGGTAATAAACGACTGTGAATGATTTGCATACTTAAATTTTCGTATATTAAGTGCGCCTCGTAAGAAAAGAGAAAAGGCAATTCAATATTACATTATTCGTTTCTATTTACGGTGCAAGAACTAACATACCCAACTTTTAATGTTAACAGTATACATCATTTTTGCAGCATAAAGAAAAAACAAGGTCTTACAAGTCCTACACACGTAAACGAAAACTTTACTCTCTTTGGCCCTCAATACTTTGAAAAACTCTCGGCTCAAAACCAACCTCTTCCATTCTTCAGCCCTGAAAGGAAGAATTCCCAACCCGAGAACAAAACGCAGCCTGTTCAGAAACCCGCGGCGTCACAAGGACGGAGACAGGACCCTTCTGACTGGGTTCTGCGTTGTCCTGAGTGACATCATTTCACCTGCGCCTGAGCAAAAAGGGAGGGAGAGAAAGAGCGAGGCCATCTGCCAGACGCGGCGGGCCGGCGCTCCCGAGGGCTGTGCCCGCACCTCCTCGCCGCTGCCTCGGGAACAAAGAGCGCCGGGCGGCCCGGCCGCGCCCCGCTGAACACCAAGCAACCTCATCTCTAGCGCGGCCCCGCAGGCTCCCAACGGCCCAAGGCTCGGCCCGTCCCGCCCTCGTGCGGGAACCAACGGCTGCGGCAGCCAGTACCTGCAAAGGAAGGCTCCGCCCTGCTGGGCTACTCCCGCGGCTCCTCGCTGGGCCACCGCCTCCTATTGTGACCGCTCGTCCAGCCAGCGGCCAGCTCGCCAGATCCTCTGTTCCCGGGCCTTCTCAACCCTGGAACCCGGGCTCCGACCGACGCGCTATCACGGCGCTTCCTTCCTCCCGGCACCATCACACGGGCCGCGCCAAGAAACGACGGCTGCACGCCCAGAGCTGACAAAAGTCGGCTAACGCCTCGGAGGCTCCATCCTCTCGACCCCCGCGCCCTAACCGCCCCGGCCGCCGCACGACCCCGCACCGCTGCACGAGGGGGCCCCGCCCCGCTGCGCCCCTCCCCGGTGCTCGCTGACCGGGCGCGCCGGCGCAGTACCCTGCGCTGCGCGCGCAAGCGACAACCCCACCGCTAGGCCGCAAGATGCGCGAGCACGCGGCCCTCCCACTTCTCGGGTCTGGGTCGCTCCCACCCCACCCCGCCCCCTCTCCTGAACAAACCTCGCGATCCCAGGGCGCGAGACCGCCAGTCGCTCCGCCCCTTTCCCCCTCGGCTTATCTCCGCGCGCGGAGCCCCCTTTGTTTCCACCCGCGGGGGGAAGGGGGCGGGGCGGGCTGCGCTCGTCCAGGCGCGCGACTCGGACTAGTTCCGGCAACAGAGCCGTCGCGCCGCACCCCTGCGCAGCCCCGCCCCGCCCCGCCCCCCGTGCCTGGCGCCCGGAAAGGCTGCCGCTATGCCGGGCCGCGGGCGGGCCGAGCCTACGAGTTCTATATATTTCTCCCCAAGTGCTGCTGCAAGTCCGTGCGTACCGCCTCCAAAACTCAGCCATCAAACAGTAATTAACCTCACTCAAATTCCCAATATAGTATGTATTCATGTGGCCCAAATGTTAGGAATTTTTATTGACGTAGAGGTGATTTGGCCAAGGTGTCTTTGGCCAAGGTGTCTCAATGGAGAGTCAGGTTCAAACCCAACTTGTCCTACTGTAAGGCTCAATTAAACAGTTATTCATATTGTGCTGAGGACAGGAAATGAGATAGGTACGAAGACCGAAGCTGGCATGGTGCCTGTCCTAATCACGTTCGAGATCTAAAAGAGGAAGTAAGATCTTCCATAAAAGCGCAATAAATACAAGGACAAAATAGTTTAAATGGTATCGGAGGAAAAGAGGGCAGTCAAGGCGACAGTATCGAAGAAGTGGGTTTTAAGCAGATAGGAATTATGTCTTCAAGGATGGTGATCATATTTCAGTCCAATCATCAAAAGCCCAGGTTCTGGTTCTTTTGGCATTACTTAAACCAGTCTCCTTCCTGCTGTGGGCCTCAGCTGCCTCCTGTAGAAAATTAGGGAACCAGACTAAAATGATGTTCCAGGACCCTCTGAACCTCTATGCATTGATATGAATAACACGAAAAGGTAATTATTTGTGAACATCTGTCTCCCATATCACACTGGGCGACCTGTTTTGACTCTGTAACCCTAAGGTCTAAACCTACAGCCTGAAATACAACAGCAGGTGCTTAGCAACTGCTGAATTCAAAGTTCCAGCAATAACATCACAGGTTTTTACAACTCCTGGACAAAGAGAGGCTAGAATGAGATAACTGGCCCCCATGAACAAGTCCCCTCCCCCAGCCCCACACCACCATATGTAGCCCAGTTATCTAGCTGACTGTTCTCCCAAAGCCCTCTCTGCTAGTCTTCCAAAGCAGCCAATTTGGAGATGATTACATTCAAACTTTTAAGGTTTTCCCCCCCGTCATTTCACAGTACAGAGTCATAAATCCCAACCACACCTTTAGGTGCATCCAATGTAATCCACTTCTAACATCTGGATCCCCCATAATACCCCCTTTACTGCTGTGGATTCACCTAGCATTACAGATCTTCCAACAGAATCTCAGCTATACAAGCTTCCTTACATAATACGGACCACCCTGAAACAGCTTTTCTTGTTTACTTGGGCATGGGCTATGTAATGAGAGGGGGAAATAGAGACAAAAATTGGGAACAGGGAGGGAAATTACCATTTGGAAGCTGTCCAATCCTAAGAGTCAGGTTCCTCAAGTGCTGAATTTCAGCAGCAAATATCTATTACAGTCCTCCAGGGTTCCTAACCCTTAAGCTTATGTGAATTCCCCCTGGGCTTCAGCCAATCCTTTGTCAGGCACTCTTTGAGAACCCTTCTCAAATGGCTGAGATCTTAGTTAACTGGGATCTGAAGGCTTCACCTAAGAAGTCTGTCTACATGTAAACAATGCTCCCCACACCTCAAGGTTGAATCGTTGGAAATTCGTACTGCAATTTCTTTTCTAGTTGATTTTCTTAACCAGAAAATCTGGTACCCTGCTAATAAACACCTGATGAGTGGGTTACGTTTTAAGGTGGGCCACTGACCACCTAATGTGGCAGGAAGTAAATTATGCCAGAGCAGTGGCTCAACCCCAGTCCACCTAAAATTTTACTTGGTGTCGGTCCAAAAAGGTGGGAAGCCTTGTTGGAGAGGTGTCCAATGGATCTTTTTGCAATGATGGAAATGTTCAACATCTGCAGCATCCAAAAGGTAGCCATTAGCTACATACATATGGCTACTGAGTGAGCACCTGAAATGGGGCTAGTGCAACTAATGCATTAACCAGGATTGTTTAAACAGTCACATGTGGCTAGGGGACAGTACAGCACTTGTGTGAAAAGTAGTTGCTTGTAGCAAGAACTCTTGAGAATTCTGACTCCAAGACTGTCCTTTAAAATTCGTTTTCATGACAGAAATGAAAACTGTGAATGCCTACTAAAAACTTCTCCCTGGGGTACCTAAGTCATTTAAGTCCCCTCAACTTCTAAAATAAAAATATACCAGTATGTTGCTTACCAAAGAGGAAAATATTGCAGTTCCTTCCAATGTATCTGGTCACTGGGATTGTCTACCCTGGTGCCCTACCAGTCTAACACATGGGAATGACAGCTAAGATTTTTTTATTGGGCAGCATGGGATCCAGAGATAAATTAGGTGGTATTGATATCTTTACAATATTGAATCTTCAATCTGTAAACAGGTAAGATGAACCCTTCTATTTACCGGAGTTGTTGATTTTTTCAATAATGCTTCACAGTTTTCTGTAGAGGTCTTGCACATTTGTTCTAGGGTCTATTCTAGGTTTTATATATAATTATTAATTCTAATAGTTTTGTTAATTTTTTTTCAGTTTTCTACATATACAGTCCTGTTGGCAGAAAATGACTGTTCAATTTCTTTCTTTCCCACGTGGTTTCCTCTTGTCTGCACTTGCTAGGACCTCCAGTTCAATGCTAAATAGATACAAGTGAGAGCATGCATCTTCATCTTATTCCAAAACTGGAAAGCTGGGCTTCCCTGGTGGCGCAGTGGTTGAGAGTCCACCTGCCGACGCAGGGGACACAGGTTCGTGCCCCGGTCCGGGAAGATCCCACATGCTGCGGAATGGCTGGGCCCGTGAGCCATGGCCGCTGAGCCTGCGCGTCCGGAGCCCGCAACGGGAAAGGCCACAATAGTGAGAGGCCTGCATACAGCAAAAACAAACAAACAAAAAAAACTGGAAAGCTTCCAACATTTCACCATTAAGTATGATGTTGACCGTAGGTTTTTTGTAGATTCCTTTAGCAAATCAAGGGAGTTCTTTCTTATTTCAAATTTGTTAAAAGTTTATCATAAAATGGATATTTAATTTCATCAAAATTTTCTGTATATGAGATAATCATGGATTTTCTGTTACTGGGTGAATTACCTCGATTGTTTTTTGGAGGTTAAACCAATTTTACATTCCTAATAAAATCATGTCATACTGCACTACTCTTTTTATATATTGTTGGATTTGGTTTGCTAATATTTTGCTTAGAATTTTTACATCTGTGTTCTTAAGTGAGATTAGCTGTTATTTTCCATTTTTTGTAATGTCCTTATCAAGTTTTGTTACAGATATTATGCTAGCCTCAGAAAATGAATCACAGAGTATTCTCTCTTTTTCTATTCTCTACAAGAGTTTCTATAAGATTGGTGTTATGCCTCCTTTAAATGTTTGGTAGAATTTGCTGGTTAGCTATCTGAACTTGGAATTAGATTTCTTTAGTAGTTATGGATTTCTTGTCAGATTTTGTCTTTTCCTTATTTCTTTTCTTTTTTTTTTTTTGGCCACACCGAGCAGCATGCGAGATCTTAGTTCCCCAACAAGGGATCGAACCCATGCCCCCTGCATTGGAAGCATGGAGTCTTAACCAATTAGACTACCAGGGAAGTCCCTTTTCCTTATTTCTAACAAAAGAAAAACAATTATAATCTTAGGACATATATAAGGAAGAGCTCATTCTGAAACTCACAGGCAACAAGAGAAAAAAATAGATAAATTGGATTACTTCAAAATGAAAAGGCAACCTACGGAATAGAAAATATTTCCAAATCATGTCTGATAAGAGGTTAATATCCAGAATATATAAAGAACTACAACCAAACAAAATCCAAAACCTGATTATAAAATGGGCAAAGCACTGAAACAGACACTTCTCCAAAGACGTACAAATGTCCAGTTAAGCACATGAAAATATGTTCAACATCACTAGTCAGGAGGGAAATGCAAATCAAAACCACAATGATACTACCTCACACTCATTAGGATGGCTACTATTAAACAAAACAAAAACAGAAAACAACAAGTGGTGACAAGAATGTGGAAAAACTGGAATCCTTGTGCACTCCTGATGGGAATGTAAAATGGTGCAGTCACTTTGGAAAACAAAATAGTGGTTCCTCAAAACATTAAAAATAGAAAAAAAAGAAAGAAAGAAAGAAAGAAATGATCTAACAATTCCACTTCTAGGCATATACCCAAAAGAGTTGAAAGCAGGGTCTAAAAGAGATATTTGTGCACCTATGTTCCAGCAGCATTATTCACAATAGCCAAAACGTGGAAGCAACCCAAGTGGCCATCCATGGATGAATAAACAAAATGTATTATACACATACAATGGAATATTATTCAGGCTTTAAAGGGAAGGAAGTTCTGAGGCATGCTACAACATGGATGAACTTTGACAACATTATGCTAAGTCAGTCACAAAAAGACAACTATTATATGACTTCACTTGTATGAGGTACATAGAGCGCTCAAGTTCAGAGACAGAAAGTAAAGGGCGACTGCCAAGGGTTGGGGGGAGAAGAGAGTGAATTATTGTTTAACAGATATAGTTTCCATTTTGCAACACATAAGAGTTCTACAGATTGGTTGTACGATGTGAATGTACTTATTAACACTACTGAACTGTACACCTAAAAATGGTTAAGATGGTAAATTTTATATTGCAGATTTTACCACAATTTAAAAAAATTCTTATCACAATAGGAAAAGGGATATTTAAAAAAATATAACATCACTCCTTTGCTTAAAACCTTCCAAAAGGCTTCCATAATACGCAGAATTGAAACTTCTTTCCCTGGCTTACCAAGATCCACTTGATCTAGTCTGTGCCTACCCCTTCAACCTCATCTCATACCACCACTTCCACCCTCATCCACCTTGCTTGTGCACAACAGCTTTCCTTCTGTTTGTTTCAATTTCTAGCCTTATGGCCTTTGCACTAGATGTTTCCTCTCCCTAGCATGTTCTCCTATGGTCCAGATTGTCTCGATTTGTTCTTTTCCATCTGTCAGATCTTAGCTTAAGTGTCATCTTCTTAAAGGCCTTCCCTAACACCTAATCTAGAGTAGCCAACTGCCCAATTACTTGCACAGTACTTAAGAGTATCTGATTATTTACTGGTTTACATATACAGTTCATTTTCTGTCCCATCCACAAAAAATAAGCACCCAAAGAACAAGGACCTTCTTTGTCAGTCTTTTCACCATGGTACTCTGGTGACTCAGTTATCCCTGGCACATAGTAGACACTTATAAATATTTGCTGAATGAATAAATGCACAATTTTTAAAAAATGACCTAAAGCTCCACAATTGAAGACAAGTTAAATAAATTACCATGTACCCTTATGGTGGAACATTATGTAGACATTTTAACTGATGTTTAATGTATATATAATGTGCAGATTATATTTTTCAATATGGCCATTGATACGTTCTCCCATCCTTCATTCTCTTCTTATTATGTAGACATTCCTCCCCAGTGGTAGGATTGATGCTCCCTCCTCTTGAATTTGGTAAGGCCTGTAACTATGGTGGAAGTGAAGCTTTGTGACTTCTGAAGTTAGGTCATAAAAGGCCATACAGCACCTGTGTGGTCCTCTTGGGACAGTCACTCTTAGAATCAAAGCTGCCATACTGTGAGGAAGCCCATGCTACATATAGGTGCTCAGGCTGAGGGCCCCAGTTGAAGTCCCAGCTAACAACCAGCATCAACCATCAGACATGTGAGTGAAGACATCGAGATGACTCCAACCTTAGCCACCATCTGACTGTAACTGCATGAGAAATTCCAAGCAAGAGCCCACCTAGCTGAGCACAGGAAAACCCAGAACCATGAAAGATACCAAAAGATATGCTTTGCACCACTGAGTTTTAGGATAATTAATTACACAGCCATAAATAATCAGTGCTTTAGTTTTGTTTTAACCATGCAGAGAATGCAAAGAAAAATTTGAAGAAAAAAAATGCATGTTAAGAGTGTTATCTATTGAAAGATGGTATGTTTACTTATGACATATTCTATTTCCCCACATTTCCCTAATGGAACACATGTAACGATATAATACGAGGCATATGGACTTCCCCGGTGGTCCAGTGGTTAAGAATCCACCTGCCAATGCAGGGGACAGAGGTTCGAGCCCTGCTCCAGGAAGATCCCACATGCCGCAGAGCAACTAAGCCTGTGTGCCACAACTACTGAGCCTGCGCTCTAGAACCCGCGAGCCACAACTACTGCAGCCCTCATGCCTAGAGCCTGTGCTCCACAACAAAGAGAAGCCACCGCAATGAGAAGCACGACGAAGAGTAGCCCCCGCTCACCGCAACTAGAGAAAGCCCGCGTGCAGCAACGAAGACCCAACGCAGCAAGCAAGCAAGAAATAAATAAATAAAATAATAATACGAGGCATAGGGAGATTTTTAAGCACAAGGGGCAAGAACAATAAAAGGACTTTTAACTGACATTTTTTAACTGACCAGAGAGGATTTAGGAATGGCCAATAAACATACAAAAAGATACTCAGCATAGTTAGTCACTAGAGAAATGCAAATTAAAACCACAATAAGATGCCACTTCACACTCACTACAGTGGCTATAATTTAAAAGACAACCAGAGGCTTCCCTGGTGGTGCAGTGGTTAAGAATCCACTGGCTAATGCAGGGGACACGGGTTCAAGCCCTGGTCTGGGAAGATCCCACATGCCACAGAGCAACTAAGCCTGTGCGCCACAACTACTGAGCCTGCACTCTAGAGCCCGTGAGCCACAACTACTGAGCCCGTGTGCCACAACTACTGAAGCCCGCGTGCCTAGAGCCCGTGCTCCGCAACAAGAGAAGCCACCGCAATGAGAAGCCCGTGCACCGCAACGAAGAGTAGCCCCTGCTCGTTGCAACTAGAGAAAGCCACACACAGCAACGAAGAACCAAAGTAGCAATCAATCAATCAATCAATTTATAAAAGACAACCAGGAAAAAAGTATTGGCAAGTATGTGAAGAAACTGGAACCCTCAATTGGAATGCAAAATGGTGCAGCCACTTTGGAAAAGTTTGGCAGATCCTCAAATTGTTAAAATCATGTGAAAACAAAAACACACTCACAGGCAAATGTTCACAGCAGTGTTATTCACAATAACCAGAGCATGGAAACAAATATCCACTAACTGGGGAACTGATAAACAAAATGTGCTAGATCCACACAATGGAATATTATTCACCCATAAAAAGGAATGAAGTACTGATTTATGCTACAACATAGACAAACCCATGAAATCATCATGCTAAGTGAGAGAAGCCAGACACAAAAGGCCACATATTGTGTGATTCCATTTATATGAAATGTGCAGAACAGGCAAATCCATAGAGACAGAAAGATTAGTGGTTGCCAGGAGCTGGCGGGAAGGAATAATGGGGAGTGATTGTTAATGGGTATAGGTTTTTTGCGGGGTGGTGGTAAGTGTTCTAAAATTAGATAGTAGAGATAGATGAACAACTCTTTGAATATACTAAAAACCACTGTTTGAAAAGATGAAAAATATTTTACACAAATATAACTTTAAAAAATCTGGTTAATACTAAAATTCCAATTGCTGTTACTTCTGGGGAGAGGGATTGAAGGTAGTGCGGCATATCTTTTTACAATCAACATGTAATTTTTAAAAAAACTAAAAACTTAAAAAATTAAGATAAAAGGAAGTATACAGTCATGGAAGAAAAACCAGTATAGCACATTTCCCATCTTTCTGAAAGCAGTCTGTGTGCGAATACCTGTACACAAATCAGATTGGTACCGTCTTCCATGACAAAGGGACTGAAGGCTAGCAAAAGGAAGTTTTGTCCAGAAAAGACTTCTGCTCTGAGGAGCCATTCACATGCAGTTTAGAAAGAACTCTCCATTTCCCTCTCTCAAATGGCCAGACTTCCCAGAAGTATTACCAGGCCACTATGAAAGAGTGTACCATTGAGGCTACAAATTAATTCATCTCACCTGAAGGAATAGTCTCCTTTTATCATATTGTTCAATGTTTTATCTCATTCTCAGGACAGACCTATTCCCCCATGTCAAGCTTGTTCTCACTGTGAAGATGACTACTTAATAATCCCAAGGTGACATTAGCTGATTTAGGTTAACTTCAGTATCTAAGTGAAACATAAATATGCTATCACAATCACATTTTTGTGTTATTCTTTATACTTTTAAACTGCTTCTACATAACCATCACATTTGATCAGTGCAATACAGCAACACACAATGTGAGGTTTCTTATAAAGAAGCACAGATTTCTGAGTATGAATCAGGGCAGGGGTGTCAGGTTAGAGAAGCCTGGAGTAACAAATAGTCATGAATCACAATGGAGGCCAAAAGGAGCTGGGCAAGAAAAAACTGACAGGCAAAGATTACCTGCCAAGTGACTTGGTTCACTGTGATTCTCCAGGGCCTTCTCCACTTGAAGATATTTTCCCCTGAGCATGTCAGAGTTGAGTGGGTAAAGCTACATTAGGAACAGATTTCTTCAGATGGTCAAGTACAGACTCTGGAATTAGGTAGCTTGTGTTTGAATCACAGTTTTACTACTTACTAACTGGGTAACCTTGGGGAAACTACTTAATCTATGTCTCACATTCCTCACCTACAAATGGGGATAAAACAACCCCTATTTCAAAGGGTGTTTAGAAGGTAATCTTCTCCCAATACTCCTATATCCCTTACCTGATTTATTATTCTTCATAACACAAATGAACTAACAGTATCTTTATTTATGTCTTGCCATCTCCCTAACCCACTTACAGAGAGCAAGTTCCATAAGAGTAAAGATTCCTGTCTGTTTTGTTCAATACACTGTCCCCAATGCCTAGAACAATGCTTAGTTCATAATAGGTACTCAAATATTGATATATAATAAGTGTTTGCTACCTGGAAATTATAGGGTATGACATTGTGAATGAATATAAAAATATTGCTGGAGGGCTTTGTGTCAATTGCTATGCCCAATATAAACTGAACATGAGAGTATGTAACTCACAGTAGTTAACAGTAAACCTCAGAGCTGGAAACAGCTCCTTCCCACACTGTAGTGACAAGCCGATGTACAGCAGCAGAGAAACTTAAGTTGGAAAACAAGCCAAACCATGGAATTTGGGGGCTTGCCACCACTTCCAAGGTTGTAGAATGGAGGTCCGACAAATGGACTGGCCCTTTTTCTCCTTTGTTCCACCCACATCACACATGAATTAGTTAAAATTCAGACAATGTTTAAGAAAAATCAACTTTTGTTCCCAAATCTGAGAAATGGACCATGCCTGAAAGCTAAGTGAGGATAATAAGCAAAGCATCAATATGTGTTTTGACAATGTTTTCAGAATAGCTAGACAATTACTTTACATGGCTTGTATCAGGAACAGAAGATGTGATCTAGCTGCAGCACTCCAGGGTGACTCCTGAACAAGTCTCTTCTCCCACTGGGGTCACAGCTTGCAAGTTTATTTTAAAAAGAGGGTTGAATTAGCTGTGCTCTATAATCCCTTCAATTCTCAGAGAGAGAGAGAGAGAGAGAGAGAAAGAAAGAGAAAGAGAGAGAGAGAGAGAGAGAACACACATACCTATCCAAGTGGCATATATCAGATATCAGGCAGCAGGTTTTGTTGCTGCTTTTGCAAAACCAATACCCATTTATTACAGAAAGAAAGAAGTCAGAAGCTGCTACAAACACAGAGATCTGATTCTTGTCCTATCCACCACTCTCCTCCCCAGAATGATGTCTAATGATCCTATTCAAAGCTGCAATCTGTAACATCCAACTCATGGTGGTCCTCATCCCACTTATTCTGCTGTACATTTCTTTAATCCATCGTGCTTATTGTAGCATACTATATTACTTATGTGTTATGTTTATTTTTTTGTCTGCCTCCCCCAGTTAGACTGCACTCATGAAAAAAGAGCAATCTTTGTTTTGTATCCTGATATATTCCCTAAGTGCCAAGAAACATAGCTGCCTATCAACAAATATTATTTGCTGACTGAATCAGTTGAATCAATTATAAATATAGTCAAGAGACCCTAATCCATTCTCTCCATTTCCCTCTGGTAAACCATCATAAATATATGCATGGTAGGCAGGAGAGGAGAGCAGTCTCTGACAGTTCTTTGATCTGCTGATCAAGTGACAAAAATCCCTAAAATTTCTCTGCCCTCCCCCCATGTATTTCAGGAAAGATCCCATCCTAAAAGCACAAGATGAGTCACACAAAGATTCAGAAATTAGGAGGAAAAACATTTTAAAGTAGATAAAAAGTATCTGGCAGAAATGGACAGAAATCTCATCTCTTGACTCTAAACCTGGAGACAGAACAGAGAATAGTCTGGCTTCTCCACTGTAAATGAACAATGGATAGAGGCATATTATACCTAGCTGCGGAAAGAAATTTTAACCCCCAAACATCTTTACAATGATGTAACACAATTCTTTGTAATATTACTGACCAAAAGTGATTTTGCCTTTTCTATCAGTCTTATTTTCAAATGCTCGTCTAAAATCTGTGGTATACTGAATTTTAGGGAGCTAACTATATAGTCTAGAAGTCTTTTTCAGTGGCTTGCTTCTAAAAGAAGTTAAAAGTTAAACCCATGCCTCTGGATTATTATCATAATAAGAGAGAATCTGGAATACTAAAATCATACCACTCTCTCTGTAAACAGACTGAAATCTGACTGAGCAAAGCTCACAAAGACAGAGAGAGCAACACACAGAACAAAAAGGCCATTTGGAAAATCCCAATGATCAACCAACATCTTGATCAAGCTCCAACAGGATGAGGGAGGAGGATCTTGATTACAACAGCGCAGAAAAACAGCACTTGGATTGGTCTGCCTGGGGAAACTACCAGGGGACTGATACATTCCTGCATACAAGACACAGGAAATGGGAGGGAGACCACTGGAAACTGATGATGGAAAAGACTAAATTTAAGCCCATCCAATATCAGCAGCCAGACGTTCCAAACACCAAGCCCACATTAGTATCTACTTCAAGGGCTGGGCCATCAAGGGTGCTGATGAGTACTGGAAAGCCCCCAAAGACCAGTTTCTTTAGAGATAAAAAGAACAGAAGCAAAATACCAAAAGTCTGGACCTGATTTAAAAAATAAAAAAGGCCCAAAGCAGGATTCTTTTGCATGAATCAGACAGGTTCCACCGTCATTCCTCAACATTTAAATTGGGCTTTGGAAACAGCCAAAAAAAAGTAAGCATGAGAATAAGCCATAATACAATCAACCACAAAACAAACCAAATCGGAATGTCTGAGGTATTTCAAATTGAAAACAGACACAAATTGATGAAATAGTTATCAGCTTTGGGAGCACCTGTTCATATATTAAGATAATCCATCCAGGCTGTGCAGGAAAAGAAGACGCGCAGTGACAGAGACAGGAATGGGGGTAAGGAAATGCGTTATCAGGAGTCCAGCCCACCTCCTGGGAATTATCTGCAAGTTTTCTGGAGCATTCTTAGTGAGCTGGCACACAAACCAGCAAGGCTCTCTGCATCTCAACATTGTGCCCCCCAAGTCACACTCTTCTGCCCCTACGACCAGTTATGCAAGTGAATCCAGTGATGTAAGGGCAGCATGCATTTTCACCATTGTAGACATCAACACGGACCTCACCTTGTCACTGTCATCATGACAAATGTGGTCGTGATGGATGGACTGGCACTGAAAAGAAGCACCAACACTACCTACAAGAGAAAGGGAGGAAAAGTTAAGATGCAATAATTCCTTATATTTAAACGGCTTTACCAGTTAAAAGTGCCTTTATATCCATCATCCCATCTAATCCTCAACAATACTCGGAAATAGGCAGGATAGGGATTGTTATTCATGCAGTTTGAGCAAAACAAAACACAGAGAGGCTGACTTGCACAATGGAGCAGTCAGTGAAGTTGCAGGTCTGAAACCAGAACCCCATTATTCAAACCCCTAATTCACCACTTTCTACTACACTAAGTGGTTAGTTTTCAGAGTAAGGCCACCTAAGAAAGCACAACAGCCTTCAATAAGGCAAACTTCTATTTAGAAAAAAGTATACTGCTTTTCAGACTACACATAGTTTCTTTGAGGAAAAAATTGACCCTATAAATTTTCAGCATACAAATAACACAATCTAATACACAATCGTAAGATTATAAATAGGTTTTTATTACTTTAAAAAATACATTTTTAATATACACAACCATTTGTTAATTTGAAGAACTATCTCCTAATAACTGCTCTATGACAAAAGTGACATTTCTAACCAATAGGAAAACAAATGACATTTAAAAAATAATCTTGGAGTAAGAAAAACCTTCTGAAAGATGATACTAAAAGAAGAAGGTGTAAATGAAAAATCAGCATGCATGACTGTGGACCAAAGATGAGCAAAACCCGTTCTCCCAATGTATGAGAATTCAACCTTGGGTTAATCCCTGTTAACCTGATTAAACAGCATACCACCTATGTTACCTGGCAACATTTCTTAAGATAGAAATTACCAAATTAGTAAATTGCATCTGGACTGGAAGTACAATAGCCACTTAGTAGGAAGCCACGTTCTTGAACTTCTCTGAGTATGGTGACATGTTACCTAATTAGGCATGTCCTGGCAAAAGATCCTGGAAACTATGCCCATGGAGTTCTCTGCACCACACAATGTGGATTTCATCTCTTTGAATCTAAGCTGTGAGAAGAGCACTTCAGACCTAAGCTGTGAGAAGATCACTTCAGAAAGAATGAACTGCTGCAAGGACTCCCACTGTCTTACTGGTAAGTTATAGCTTCTGTCCTATATTCTTCTGAATAAATGTTGCCAAGTGAGACCTATGGTGGTTTTACCAGTCTGAATGTGCAAATGTTTAGTTGAACCTAAGAAAACATCCCCCTGTCACTCCTGTGGACATTACACTGACAAATAAAATTATAAAATTTACAATGCCATCAAATCAGATGTCCAATTATTCTATATGCTTGAGAAAGAATGCTGCCAACTAAACTTTGACACATTTTCTTAACAATAAAAATTTTGGTTTTACACTTATTGAAATAACTCTTTTAGACTTCAAAGGCAGATTTTTATCATATATTACTCTTACGCATTCATAAAAAGAAAATGAGAAAATAACTGGTTACAACAGAGAAAATTATTAAAAACTACAAAGGATAAAAAGTCCTAGGGGAATTCCCTGCAGGTCCAGTGGTTAGGACTCTGCGCTTTCTTTCACTGCCGGGAGCCCAGGTTCAATCCCTAGTCAGTGAACTAAGATCCTACAAGGCTCGCAGTGCAGCCAAAAAAAACACACAACAATCCTTACTAGATAACTTTACCAGATAATTTCTTCAAATGTACAGAATCAATAATCCCAGTGACAGTGACTATTCTTAACTTCCCAATATAAACTGTTGTTTCCCAACTCATTTTATATAACATTGATTATAAAATATAAAAAGGATCAAAATAAGAAAACAACTTCACTGAAACACAGGAATAAAAATACTAAATAAAGTTGTAGCATACAGTATATGTGTGTGTGTATGTGTGTATATATATATATATATATATATAGCATACTGACAGCATATGTAATATAGTGTGTCACTATAATCTACTCAGCCTGATTCCTTAACTAATTCAATAAAAGAAAATTTATCAACAAAGTATTAGCATAAAAAAACAATTTAAAAAGTTTGATCACATCAAAAGATCTTTCTAATTTCTATTTCTCGGAAATATTAATAAGCTTAACAAGTTTTTGCCACTGGATGACAATTCTGGGAAGGATGAGATGGCGGAAGGTACAGGTGCCAAAAAGTTACAATTATGATGAGAATAATATAAACCATAGAGTTCCCACTGGTACTGATAACAGTTAACATCATTTAACATATTCTACAACCATAATTTGGAAGAAAGAATATATATACGACAATGTCCCCAAATACTAAAATCTCCTGGGATAGTAGAATGACAAATCTAATCACAACATAAACTATTCTGTCAAAAATTTGGTAGGTGAGGGCTTCCCTGGTGGCACAGTGGTTAAGAATCCGCCTGCCAATATGCAGAGGACATGGGTTCGAGCCCTGGTCCGGGAAGATCCCACATGCCACGGAACAACTAAGTTCATGCGCCACAACTACTAAGCCTGCACTCTAGAGCCTGTGAGCCACAACTACTGAGCCCAAGTGCCACAACTACTGAAGCCCGTGCTCTGTAACAAGAGAAGCCACCGCAATGAGAAGCCCACGCACCGCAACGAAGAGTAGCCCCCGCTGGGCGCAACTAGAGAAAGCCCGCGTGCAGCAACGAAGACCTAATGCAGCCAAAAATAAAAATAAAATAATTTTTAAAATCTGAATTATAGGGGCTTCCCTGGTGGCACAGTGGTTGAGAGTCCGCCTGCCGATGCAGGGGACACGGGTTCGTGCCCTGGTCTGGGAAGATCCCACATGCCGTGGAGTGGCTAGGCCCGTGAGCCATGGCCGCTGAGCCTGCGCGTCCGGACCGTGTGCTGCACAACGCGAGAGGCCACAACAGTGAGAGGCCCTCATACCGCCAAAAAAAAAAAAAAACTTTATTATTAAAAAAAAAAAATTCAGTAGATGAGTTTCAAGGAGTTAGTAAAAATTATACTTTCAGTCTCCTATTAGTCTAATATCATGTAATACTGAAGTTAGACTGGTGAAAAGAACCCTAAGAACTGATGATTATAAGCATACATTTAGATACCTTTCAAAGAGGTACCAAAACAGACATTTATCTTACTCTTATGCAAAACCGTTGTATTTAACGTATCATGTTATGTGTGTTTCTCTTGGACACAATGTAAGAAAAATGAAACTTTGTTAGAAATAGTTCACATAATACCATCTAATAACTATGAGGGAGACCACCATTTGGGACCATTGTCAAAAACGTGGACTCCATGTAGTTGGAAAGATGAAGATTGAGATACATTATTTAGCAACTTAAAAATCTCTTCCAAAAGAGAGTATTAAAAATAAGTGAACAGACACATCCACATACAAAAAAAAGAACCTAGACACTAACCATACACCTTTCACAAAAATTAACTCAAAATGGATCATAGACCTAAATGTAAAACACAAAACTCTAAAACTTCTAGAAGATAACAGGAAAAAATCTAAGTGACCTTGGCTTGACACCAAAGCATAATCCATCAAGAAAAAAATGGTAAAATGGACTTCAATAAAATTAAAAACTTCTGCTCTGTGAAAGACACTTAAGAAAATGAAAAGACAACGCCACATGCTGCTAGAAAATATCTGCAAAATGTGTATCTAATAAAGGACTGATACCCAAAAGTATTCAAAGAACTCTTAAAATTCAACAGTAATGGGAATTCCCTGGTGGTCCAGTGGTTAGGACTCCGTGCTTTCACAACGGGACCCTGGTTTGATCCCTTGGGGAACTAAGATCCCACAAGCTGTGCAGCCAAAAAGAAAAAACCGAAAAACAAAACTCAACAGGAAGAAAATAGAACCCAATTTTTAAATGGGCAAGGTTTCTCTCTGATTTTTTCCCCTGAATATCAGAATTCACTCCTTTGCCACAAAGGGAAGGGCCCTTTGCTGGAAAACAATGCAGAAGCATCCTAGAGGCAAATGAAAGCACAAAAGCACCAGTTTCCCTCTCCAGCTGTCCCTGCCCCATAAGAAAAAGAATGTAGACAGATCACTCAAACTGAACTCCTGAAGAATAAAATACAGATCGTAAGCAACTTTGGATAGCTAGTCAGGGAAAGAAGCACACAGAGGCAAAAGAAGAAACCTTCTATACTAAAATAAAGGAGCCAATTTTTGAAAATTGAAAGAATCTAGCCAAACATACATTAAATGACAGTGTTTACCATGGGTTTTCTGATTTTTTCAAATGCATTTTATAAAGTTATTATTCCTGCTCAAGAACCTACCCTGGCACTCTACTACTCAAGGCATAAAGTCAATGTCTGAATCCTCCACTCCCCATGAGAAATGTGGCAGGATGCTTCCATGCAGACCAGGCTTGCTCCCCCACCTGGTGAGCACTCAGTGCTCTCCTCACACCTGCATGATAGTTCTCTCTCTAGGTTCTTAACCAAGACTTACATGGGAATAAAATTTTATCTTTATTTTCATTAACTTGAAACTAAATGTAAAAAATCCACTCTATTATGAATACAACAACAAACCACGTTAGGATTGACAGTACCTGCGATTTTGTCTCTAATAAAAACCACATATATTTTCATATAATACAGTTGCTGGAGGTATACTGCAATATCATTTACACTTATCATTACTCTAAATTTACAATAGCTCTTAGGCCCACTGCTAGAATGTGTTATTTAATACATTAAATATAATAACAAATATATTTTTATCACAAATTAGTTTTTAATATTTTGATAACTACATTCCAGTATGATTGGTTTTCTTTGTAATCTCATGTATTTTATTTTATGCAATTAAAAGTATTCTCCTGGAGAGGGGCCTATAAACTTCATCTGATTACCAAAGGAGTCCATGACACACCCAAAATAGTTACAAACTCCCAAAATGGTTAGCAGAAAGTGCTGGGACCAGAGGGAGAACCAGATCAGGAGCATTATAAGGGAAAATAGATGTGCAACATCTTGGGAAGAGTCAGACAAGTATGTGAAATCGAGGGAAGAGAACAGAAGTGAGGGCTCAAGTTGGGGTATGAAGCCCGTAGTTTAGAACTAGGAAACACAAAGACGTCGAGGTTGAAATAGCGGTGGCAAGTGGAGAAGTTTCTGAGCAACTGCCAAGAATATCAGATAGTGTTTTAAGTCCACAAGGGTAAAGGTAGTGAGGTAAAGCACAGACATTATTTGTCATGTTCCCGGAGACCACTATACTGCGAAATCTAATGGTCAGTTCTGAATCCTAACCTTTCTTGATCTACCGGCAGCATTTGACCCAGCTGACCCTACTCTCCTTCGTGAAACCCTTTTCTTCACTTGGCCTCACAAAAGCTTCCTACATCACTGACTGCCACTCAGTCCCATTTGCTGGATTCTCATCTTCCCATTACAAAGGTTGGAATGTCCCGAGGATCGATCCTCAGACTTCTCTTTTCTATCTATATTCACTCCTTTAGTGATCCCAACTAGTCCCGTGGCTGATGACACCGAAATCTTTACTTCCAAGCTCTGACTCTCCCACCTCCCACCCCAAGGAAACCCAGATTTCCATATTCTGCTACCTATTCGAAATCACTTAGATATCTAAACAGCATCTCAAACATAACACGTCCAAAACTGAGCTCTTGATCTTCTCCTCTAAACCTGCCTCCAGTTTCAGTAAATGGCAGAACTATTCACCAGCTGCTCTGGCCAAAACCCTTGGCATCTTCCTCAACTCCTCTCTTTAATTCACATCCCACATTTGATGAGTTGGCAAATCCTGTTGGTCCCACTTCAAAAATGTGCCTGAAATATAACTACTCAGCATCATCCACTGAGGCTACCCAAGCCAAAGCCTGAACTAATGCAATGGTTTCCTGACTGGTCTTAGTTCCACTCTTTCCCCATGAACTTTCCCTACCTCCTCCCCAGTCGATTCTCCATGTAGAATGACCCTTTTCAAGGTTCAGACAGATCATGTCATTCCTCCTTTGAAAATCTTGTTCCGTCTCTCACTCAAAATAAAATACGAAGTCCTTACTCCTTGGTCTATGAGGTCTCACATGACCTAGGTATCCTAGACCTTCCTGATCATGTCTCCTACCTCTTCTTCTTTCCTAAAAGGGAACTAAAACACAATAAACACACCTGTAGCAAATTATCATGCTATTATGTTATATCCTTAAGACACTGTCAAACAACACCATTTCTTCATATGCAGTAATAAGGCCTCTTAGTGCCAGGCCCATCTAGAACCCACACCCTCTTTGTTGACATGCAGCATGGTTTTCCAAATGTCATGTTCTCTCAAGGATAATTGGAATGTATCAATAACTGAAGCTCTTCTGCATATTGCTTTGAAGAAAAAAAATGTTGTACTGAGTTTGTGAAACATTAACATATTATCTTCTTAGATAAACATCAGCAGAAAACCATTGTTGAGATATATGCATATTCCTCGAAATCTGGGTATAAAAAATGAGGGGCATTAAACCACAAAACTGCAGAGACTTGGGCAAAATGTGCACATCTCTTTAAAAGTGGTTAGGCTCTTTAAGTTGTCATGGAAATGTGGCATTTTGAGCACTGTTAGAATTATTCCTCAATGTGCACATGTGAGGATGGGGGTTTGCATTGTAATAGTAGTGGGTTAATCTAGAAGTATGAAGTGAGCCCCTCTCAAGCATTTCCTAGACTCATTTTTGGTTTTGTTTGTTTGTTTTGGCCGCACCAGGCAGCTTGCGGGATCCTGGTTCCCTGACCAGGCACTGAGCCCAGGCCCTTGGCAGTGAGAGCGTGGAGTCCTAACCACTGGACGCCAGGAAATTCCCAAAGATTTGAGGATTTAAAAGTAAAGGTTTTGAGCTACAAAAGTGGACAATGGGGAGAGCAATAGCACCAACCTAAGCACCACATGCTTTCTGAAACCTGTTCTACAGGACCAAAAGCGGCTCCCACTGGCCAAACTTTTACCAGTTTAAGCATTAAAAAGCGGCTCCCACTGGCCAAACTTTTACCAGTTTAAGCATTAAAAACAACAACAAGAAAAGACTGTAGCTAACCAAAACACATATCAATGAAAATCTGGGAGTCCCTTAATAGCAACTTTTTAAAACTCATGCATTTATCCTACCTTTTAGAGTAACTGAATAGCCCTAGTTCTACATTGCAGAAGAATGCCAGCTAATAGATACAGAAGGAATTTCAGAATTAGAAAACATCATTTTGCAAGCCCCATAAAACTGTTGATTTAGGCAAGGGTCACCAATTAGGCTAAAGTCATTAAGTGCATGGTTGATGGGGGTTTGTAAAGTGCCAAAGTAACGCTACCCACGTTATCTATGGTTGCACGGAGAACCTAACTACACTGTAAAGAGACCTAATCCCACCACCTTAATCCAATGGCCAATCTTGGCATCGTTAACAGTGGGCCAACCAGATGTGACTTCTGATGTGATACACTGTGAAATTCAGACATAAGCTCTGTTTGGCATCCAAGCAAAAAATACTTTCCTTCGCTCCATCAAACTATTGGATATAATTGGCAGTTTACAGGAAATACAAGGGATAGACATCACAGGAAGCAATCAGCTCATCCAAAAGTTGGTTCTGCAGAAGTTCTCAATAAGTCAGTGTTATTATTATTATAAAATGAAAAAGAAAAGATAGGAACTGTGCTAGATTAAAAGAAATTAAAGGAAATAGATACAATGTGCATACGATTGCATATTACTTTAAATAAACTAGTTAAAAAGGATATTTGGGAGAGAATTGGAAAAATCTGAATATGGTAAAATTAGATGAGATGAAAACTTACTGAAATTAAATGCTAACTTAAAAAAAAGCGGAGCTTCCCTGGTGGCACAGTGGTAAAGAATCTGCCTGCCAATGCAGGGGACATGGGTTCGAGCCCTGGTCTGGGAAGTTCCCACATGCCGTGGAGCAACTAAGCCCGTGTGCCACAACTACCGAGTCTGCGCTCTAGAGCCTGCGAGCCACAACTACTGAGCCCGCATGCCACAACTACTGAAGCCCGTGCACCTAGAGCCCGTGCTCTGCAACAAGAGAAGCCACCGCAGTGAGAAGCCTGTGTACCACAACGAAGAGCAGCCCCCACTCGCCGCAACTAGAGAAAGCCCGCGCACAGCAACGAAGACCCAACACAGCCAAAAAGAAAATAAAAATAAATTTATTTTAAAAATAAATAAAATAAGATTTTAAAAAAGCAGAATAGAGAATATGAATACTATGCTTTCATGATGGTTAAATAAATATGTATATGTGTACACAGATATACAAAGGAAACGTTCAGAAGAATATACACCATGATACTAACAATGGTAATCCCTGGGTAACAGGAGGAAATTTTTTTCTTATTTTTGCTCATTAAAAAAAGGGTCTAACTCCAAGGCTAGCTCCCCGTATCCCTAGGAATACTAGACCAAATAGGACAAACAAACTCAAGAAAAAAGACTCAAAAAAAAAAAAGAGGGAATTCCCTGGCAGTCCAGTGGTTAGGGCTCCTAGATTCTACTGCAGGTGGGGCACAGGTTCGATCCCCAATTGGGGAACTAAGATGCCACAAGCCACACAGCAAGGCCAAAAAAAAAAAAAAAGAGGACTCCAACAGCACCCCCATGACCATGAGCAGGATTCTTGAGGTTAACTATCCATTATCTTCTATCTCCTTTGAGACCCTGTCTACAAAATAATCTTGGTGGCAACTGTTAGGATGTTCTGCTAAGATGCAACCGTTAGCCTAAGTGTAGGCAGGGATATTTTTACTCCATTCTTTTTGTTATTAAGCTCCAGTCCAAATCTGTAATGGCTTCTGACAAAAGTACCTTGGAGAAGGCAGTTGAGACCAACCTATGAGCGCTTACCTGGCTCGTTCATGAAACCCCTCAAAGGTGATGTCTCTCTCCTCTCCATCCCATCCTCCCCCAAACACATACAGAGAACTGGGAGTAGAGACATAGATAGAATCACTCGCCTGGCCTGGCTCAAGGACAGCATTGGGCAGGTAAGGACTGAACCTCATGCCTCAGTGATCTACCTAGGGCTTTTTATATACCAGTTAAGTACATGAGATGATGATCAAGGCTTAGAACAACTACTGTCCACACATCCCAAGGAGGTCAAGTGATTAACTAGGGTCACAAGTGGGCCAAGATGGAAGTCATGTCTCAGACAGAATCTCTTTGATAATCCAAAGATTAGCAAGGGAGAATTCAATTATGCATTGCAGCAGATGGATTTATAAGTTCCAGCAAGGAGACAGTAAAATTCAGATAAAAGATGCTAGGTCTTACACTGCTTTTAGATTCTTTAGGACACTGGTACAGGCCCTTGCACATAGTGGGTATTCTATAAATTTAATTAATTATTCTGAAATCTGGTCCCATTTTCTGAGGTATTAACAACCCTTCCAAATCAGTCTTTTGAAAACTTAATTAGCCTACCAGCCACCACAATCCAAATAATTGGCATAGATACTAAAAAGCATCTGAACTCAATCAATAATATAAAAAAACCAAACAGCTACTTTTTTGTTCATTCTACAATAAGACAGACAGGTAGACTTTTTAAAAATCCACCCCCAGGAACTTGCCTGTACTTTATAAGTAACTGTCACTGTAATTACTGTCCCAAAGAGACTCTCAGCACTTAAGTCTAATTTTTTGGTTTTGCTCCCACCTACTGCTTATTCAGGGCTCTTTTCCTTTCACTCTAGCAGAAAAAATTATTTTTAAGTGCCTGATTTTGTAGCAGGACACGAAAACATATTGAGCCTTATCCAATACTTGGCCTGGGGGCTGCTACACTCTGCAACATGATCTCTCTGGGTTTTAATCACATCACTTGCAGCAGCCTTCACAACTGCTACCGGGATACCAGAGTCTATGGCATGGCTTTGAAGAAAAGTGCCAGGAAGGTTCCGAGTTTTAACAACCAACAATTTCCATATGTCTGCTCCAAAGATTTAAGTATCAACCAATTGTTAAAACCCAACTTTATTTACACATCTATCCTCAATGCTTCAAACTTTCTCCAAATGAACTTACAAAACAGGCTGCACTATTTTTAGAAATCTTACTTAAAACTTACTAGACAAACTCTATTAGCTAATAATACACTTTAAGACATTATTAGGGACTTCCCTGGTGGTGCAGTGATTAAGAATCTGCCTGCCAATGCAGGGGACATGGGTTCGATCCCTGGTCCGGGAAGATCCCACATGCCATGGAGCAACTAAGCCCGTGCACCACAACTACTGAGCCTGTGCTCTAGAGCCCGTGAGCCACAACTACTGAAGCCTGTGCACCTAGAGCCTGTGCTCCACAAGATAAGCTACCTCAATGAGAAGCCGGTGCACCACAACGAAGAGTAGCCCCCGCTTGCTGCAACTAGAGAAAGCCCGCATGCAGCAACTAACACCCAAAGCAGCTGGAAAAAAAAAGACATTAACGTAAAGTAAATGTTGATAAATAACATGCGAGGAAAAAGCCAGTCTTACTCTGTAAGTGATGATCAGTTGCTTATTTATTTTTACAATAAGTAATGATACTTCTAGCTACCTAGAGCAGAAAATTCAATTTCAGAGTCTCAGGATGTTTTGTTTTAAACTATTTTGTTTAAACAATGTTTTGTTTTAAACACATACCATTCAATTCGTCCATTTAAAGTATAAAGTTAAAAGTGTTTTTTTTTTTAGTATATTCACAAAGTTGTGCACCCATCACAATCAATTTTAGAACATTTTCATTACCCCCTAAAAAGAAACCCCAGGCCATTACCTCCTTTTCCCCTTCTATGAGCCCCTGACAATCACTAATCTAACTTGTATATATGCCTATTCTGGACATTTCATATAAATGAAATCATAAAATGTGGTCTTTGTAACTGACTTCTTTCACCTAGCTTAATGTTTGTTTGCAAGGTTCATCCATGTTATAGCATGTTATCAATTCATTTCCTTTTTATGACTACATATTCCAGTGTATGGATAACCATTCATCAACTGATGGGACCTGTGGGTTGTTTCCACTTCAGAACTATTGTGAATAATGCTGTTATGACATTCATTTTTGGGTCGATGTTTGTTTTCATTTCTCTTGAGTGGAACTGTTGGGTCATATGTACCTCTACTCAACCTTTTAAGGAACTGTTTTCCAAAGTGGCTGTATCATTTTACAATTCTACCAGCAATATATAAGGATTCCTCTAGTTGTTTCTTGAATAGAATAAACCTTGGAGTCAGACCTAGATATAGTTCAGTCATTTACTGAATATGTGGTCTAAGGCATGTCATTTAACATATCACATGCCTTCCTCATCTCTAAAGTGGGAAGAGTAATATCTACTTATACCTACTTCACAGAGTTGTTCTGAGGATTATTATTAAGAGTAAATATATAAAAATGCTCACAGCACAGTGCCTGGCACATTGTAATTCAAGAAATGGTGTTATAAATAACACTTCTATTCAAACCAAGGCTGCTGATTTTCCTGTGAGACACTGCCTAACTCCTTAATTTTTTGCTAGAACTCTTTCATCGCACTCATCATACTGTAATTTTTTGGTTACATGTCTGTCTCTCCAACCAGACCATAAGATCCTTAATTTATCTTTCAATTCTGGCAGGTAGCATGTTTCCTGGCTCATGGCAGGCACTAGGTAAATGCAGAAACAAAGGAAGGCAGAAAGGAAATAAAAGAGTGAAAGGCGGGGGTGAGGTGGGGAGGAGAGGGGAACAGAAAGCAAAGGAAGCCTTCCTGATTCATCCCCTCCCTTCCCTGGTCTGCACTTTAATCAGTCTCTCTACCCTCCCACCCTCTGTGAGATTTAATTATGCCTTCCTCCTTTCTCCCACACAAGCTGCTTAGGCCTCATAATATGTTTTGTACATAATAGTTAAACACATAGAAATTTGATTTCCCCTTCTGGACTATATTTTCTTTGGAGTCAGACACTGAGCCTTATTCATCTTTATAACCTCTATAGAGCCTAATGCCAAGTTTTGTACATAGAAAGCCCTACTAAAAAAGTTTACTGAATATACAAAGACTTTGTGCAATTGATTAGCTCTGATTTTATGCCTAAGAAAGGATCAACCAAGTGAGGCAAGGAGTATGCTTCAGCTGGATAGATGCAACAATACACAAGCTGAGGGAAGTACCCTTACTTCTCGCCCTCAAGGCTATAATTCTTGAATTGTCTATTTTAAAGAGAGCCCTGAGCATTTGCTGAGCACCTACTCTATACCAGACACCTATGTACAAGACACAACAAAAAGCAAGCAAGACCCCTTGCTCTGTGTAGTTTACAGCTCAGTGGAGAGCATTTGTCTTCTATCCTGAAGGTTCTAATCTCATTCATACTCCAGAAATTTCATCTCTGCAATTGCTTCATTCATTAAGTATTTATCAAACCCTCACTGTGTCAAGTCTATCCTAGGGACATGGGATAAACAAGACAAGGTCTCTGCCCTTCATTTACCTTACATTTTAACCAATTCTATAAAGACGCATTTCCCAGTCAACTCTGTGAAATGCCATCATGTAAAAGTAACACATGCACATAAGTTTAAAAAATAAAAAAGAATGAAGTGGTTTATGATGAAAAAAGAACTCTTCCACTGCCCGCCCCCCCCAACCCAGTCTCCCTTCCCAGAGGCAAGTATCGTCAAATCTTCCAGGCATTTCCTCCAGTACTGACCTCAATTTTCCTACATAATATGCATATATGACGATTGTTTGGCTATCAAATTTTATGAGTTATTTATTGAATTTCTGTCATGCCACTATCAGACGACTAAACTCTTCCATCCCTCCTGTTTCACTTCCTATCTCACCCAGTCCTCCAACATAATTATGTCACATTTTGTGTTTGTATCAAAATGATAGTAATAGAAATTTCAGAAACAGATAAGCCCTCGTAAGAAGAGTAGGGTTTTCTAGGCAACAAATATAATCTAGTTCTTTGCAATTCTGTGTTTTCTTACCTAGCAGGACTTAGAGATTTTTATTTCTTAAAAAATATAACCTGTTTCAGAAACAGACTCACAGATATAGAGAACAGACTTGTGGTTGCCAAGGGGGAAGGGGGAAGGGAGAGGGATGGACTGGGAGTTTGGGGTTAGGAGATGCAAACTATGACATTTAGAATGGATAAACAACAAGGTTCTAATGTATAGCACAGGGAACTACATCCAATCTCCTGGAGTAAACCATAATGGAAAAGAATATAAAAAAAGAATGTATATATGTGTATAACTGAGTCACTTTGTGTACAGCATAAGTTAGCCCAACACTGTAAATCAACTATATACTTCAATTAAAAAAAAAATTCTCTGACTTGCCTCAAAAAAAAAAAAATCACCTGTTTCAAAATCGCAAAACAATTCATTTAAATATTAAGCTTCCCACATAATGCTGTCAGCTCCTAATGCTAAAGATAGCCTTCTGAGGGTATATTCATAATTGTGTAATAACGTTTTATAGATGAATCTTCCACTAAAATTAGGCTTTGATCACTCCTAAGTGGTAGCAGGGTGTTCTGTTTTGTTTTTATGAGGAAGGTACCAAAATGTGAAGAGTGAGTAGAAAACTAAAAAATTGGGGAAAGTTCATTGTAAAGTATCCAGGGATGTACTAAATGATCTCCATGGGAAAGCTGACATGAAACTCATGATCCAAACGAAAAGACAGCCCAATTCAGTTTGGAAAGAGCTAAACCACTCAGCTCCTTTTCTGAAACATGACTGCCCATTATTAAAATAGTAATGATAAACTTAAATAGCATATTTTGAATTATCATCTTAGATTCATTTATATCCATTTTTTCCTTCTGTAATGTGTGGAAGATATTCTAATTTACAGAAGCATAATCAATAGCAGGAAACAGACACAATAAGATTAGCACTAAAGAATGGGAACATGGGCTTCCCTGGTGGCGCAGTGGTTGAGAGTCCGCCTGCCGATGCAGGGGATATGGGTTCGTGCCCCGGTCCGGGAAGATCCCACATGCCGCGGAGCGGCTGGGCCTGTGAGCCATGGCCGCTGAGTCTGCGCATCCAGAGTCTGTGCTCCGCAACGGGAGAGGCCACAACAGTGAGGCCCGCAAAAAAAAAAAAAAAAGAATGGGAACATAAGAATAAATAATATAAAAATGAATAATCATCCATCTTTTAGCCTTGCCATGGCAACCTGGGTCACTAATCTTTGAAGTTTGTTTCCTGATCTGCTAGATCTGAAAGAAAGCAGCTTCTACCACCAGCAAAAAGTCAGGCCCTTCCTTTTTCCCTTTTGGTTGCCCCTACACAGCTAAACATTGAGGAAGCAAATAGGACAGGAATGGCTACTTAAAAGTCCACTTAGGCTGCAGTGGCACATGGCCAGCCCCTCCCTCCCTCTCCTGGCATTTCAGCTGATCAGGGCAAGAAAAGTGAGAGAATTCATGCGTCAATCTTACTATCGAAGATGCCACTTCTCACCCAGCATCAGATGGGTCACATGTATATTATCTGCTTTTTTTCTCAACAAATCTTACAATTAAAATATCTTCTTATATCAATTCTTGGTTATCTATGATGATGTTAGTGAGACCAAATATAAATGCCAGTATGTAAAATCAACTCAGAGGAAAATCTACCTAAGCTTGGTCAGTTACTGTTGTATCTTGCCTAAAATTATTCGCACATCCTTAATTGTAAAATATTTATCCTCCATCTGGGTAACTAATCCTTTCCACCTGAATTCAAACCTTTCTAAGGGCAACACTCTAAAATCCAGTGTTGTTCACTTATCACCTGATGAGTGATAAGCCAATTAATGCTACTTGCTGTCAGACTGAGCTTGGTGCTGGAAGGAGGGTAAAGGCAGCAAAAATATGGTCCCCATCTTCAGGCAGCTTTCAACCTAGGAAGGGAAACAAGGCCTAAATATCAGAGGTTGACCCTAAAATAGCTTGTCAAGAAGTTTTACTTGGACTGTAAGTGAATGGTTTTTAACAGATCCTCTCAGGTTCACTACTCTAAAATCAAGTATTCAAGATTTCTCCCCCCACACTTCATCCCAATCCCCTTACAAGCAGGAAGAGCTTCAGGACATACAGTACAGTACAGAGAAGAGCTTTCACTGAGCTGAGCAAAAGGCCTGGAGGTAGGAAAGCACGCTCATTCTCAGATTCACTTACTTCCACAAAGCCAAAGAGGTAGGGGGTGGGGCAAGTGTCAACGCCATTCCTAACTGGAAGGAAAAAAGTTCCCTCTACCCAGCTGGCTAGGTAAGAGGCCTGACATCGTCCCCTGCTTGGGTAGAGATGCCCTCTCTCTTGCTCTCACTACCTTAGAGTGCCACCGCCTGGGGGAGGGCAAAGCAATGCACAAGGTAATAAGTTTTACAATGCAGACCTCAGAAGCTTAAGAATTATTATTAGGTGCATGTATCTTTTTGAATTATAGTTTTTGTCTGGATATATTCCCAGGAGTGGGACTGCTGGATCATATGTTAATTCTACTTTTAGTTTTCTGAGGAACCTCCATACTGTTTTCCACAGTGGCTGCACCAACTTACATTCCCACCGACAGTGTAGGAGGGTTCCCTTTTCTCCACCCCCTCCAGCATTTATTATTCAAAGACTTTTTAATGATGGCCGTTCTGACTGTTGTGAAGTGGTACCTCACTGTAGTTTTGATTTGCATTTCTCTAATCATTAGAGATGTTGGGGCTTCCTTAGTGGCACAGTGCTTAAGGAATCTGCCTGCCAATGCAGGGGACACAGGTTTGAGCCCTGGTCTGGGAAGATCCCACATGCCGCGGAGCAACTAAGCCCGTGCACCACAACTACTGAGCCTGAGCTCTAGAGCCCATGAGCCACAACTACTGAAGCCCGTGCGCCTAGAGCCCGTGCTCTGCAACAAGAGAAGCTACCTCAATGAGAAGCCTGTGCACCACAACGAACAGTAGCCCCCGCCTGCTGCAACTAGAGAAAGCCCGCACACAGCAATGAAGACCCAACATAGTCAAAAATAAATTAATTTATTTTAAAAAAAATTAGCAATGTTGAGCATCTTTTCATGTGCCTATTGGCCATCTGTACTTCGTCTTTGGAGAAATGTCTATTTAGGTCTTCTGTCCATCCCTATGTTCGTAGCAGCACTATTCACAATAGCCAAGACATCGAAACAACCTAAATGTCCATGGACAGATGAATGGATAAAGAAGACGTGGTACATATATACAATGGAATACTACTCAGCCATAAAAAAGAACGAAATAATGCTATTTGCAGCAACATGGATGCAACTAGAGATTATCATTCTAAGTGAAGTAAGTCAGAAACAGAATGACAAATACCATATGATATCATTTATATGTGGAAGCTAAACTATGACACAGGGACTTCCCTGGCATTCCAGTGGCTAAGATTCCGTACTTCCAATGCAGGAGGTGCAGGTTTGATCCCTGGTCGGGGAAATAGGATCCCACATGCCGTGCAGTGCAGATAAAAAATTAAAATAAAAAAAAGTAAATAAACTATGACACAAATGAACCTATCTATGAAACAGAAACAGAATCACAGACACAGAGAATAGACTGGTGGTTGCCAAGGAGGATGGGGTTGGTGAGGGCTGGAGTGGGAGGTTGGGGTTAGCAGATGTGAGCTTTTATGTATAGGATGGATAAACAAGGTCCTACTGTATAGCCCAAAGAACTATATTCAATATCCTATGATAAACCATAATGGAAGATATTTTTTTACAAAACGAATATATATATAACTGAATCACTTTGCTGTACAGCAGTAATTAACACAACAGTGTAAATCAACTATACTTCAATTTAAAAAAAGAATTATTAAATAGAAATTTCTCTCAGTCTTGAATACTGCTACATAGTATACTGCTACTCTCTAACCCACAAACTAGAATAGGAGATAGAATGAGCCACAGGGGCCAATTCCTATTGCCATATTTCAAATCTACGCAGAATAGAGCTATGCATGAAAAGCAACAGAGAGGAAAACTACAGAACTACAAATAAACAAGAAGTGAATTTTAAATTAGAACATGAAAATTATATTCAAGCTAATTCTAACAACATCACTGGCAGAAAAAAAATTTTTTTTTACTTGCTAATAATATATTTAGACTTAGAAATGAGAAGTGGAAAAGGAGCAAGGTTTTGTGATGACACAGGCTTGGGTTTTAACCCTTGTTCTTTCATTCATGGGCTGTGAGACCTTGGGCAAATGAGCTTCAATTTTTTTCCTTACCTGGGAAGGGGTGTTAACACCTATGACACAGGTTGTTGCAAAGTTTATACGATGTATGTAAAAAATTTAGCACTGTGTCTGGCACAAAGGGGGTTAATAAGTGGTTATTCTTATAATATATCAAAGAAAAAGTTAAAGTACCAACCTCCTTTTCCAGACCTCCAGAAATTGTCTGGCATAGTCTGTAACTAGGAAAATCTTACCAGTATCCATCAATATGAAAGTGGTTAAGTAAATCATTGCTATTCCTTCCTATGATCTACTTATTATACAGCATTCCTAAGTTACTGACATAGAAAGGCCACCAAGATATATTGTTAAGTGAAAAAAAGCAAGCTGCATAACAATAAATACAATAAGGTCCAATTTATCTGGGAATATATACAAACCGTTAACAATAATTATCCTTGAAAAGGATAATGGGACTGGGGGTATTTACATATTTTATATTGTTTGCATCTTCAATTACAAGCACTACTTGCATAATTGAAAACTAATAACAAAAGAGAAAAAGGTATTACCTGTATAATTAAAATGAAAATTACTCATACAAAGCACTTATATAACCCCAGATACTGATTTAACCTCTCTACCCAAAACATGTTTTTCCTAAAGTAGCTCATGGTCTGACACCCCATGAGCAGACTTATTTTTGGTTCCATCTGCCAGCCAATCTAACACAGCCCAGGCAAAGCTGGGCATGGCTCCTTTAACCACGATAGTGGCTAGGAAGTGGGAGAATGGGGTGCTGGTGTGGGTAGAGGAGAAAGTGGTAGAAGAAATTATGAGAAAGAAAAAACGAGCACCCTTCTCTATTTCACACCGTACTGTTGGGGTTACAAAATGGTCTCTGCCCACACTGGTAGGCACCTATTGTGGCCTCAGCCATCCACATGACACATAGCCAAACTCTCCATGAACGTCAGCTGCTAAGTAAAGATGTAATTTATGTAATTTCATTTAGCAGGCTTTTTACCTGCTCAGGGTTACTCTGCCAAATCTTTCTTAACACTGAATCATATCACCTTGGATGGATTCCAAAACTATTTTTCTCATCTCATTTTATTTTGTCAGACACTACAAACGGTCCAACATACATTCATAAAAACCACCCTCAATAAAAAACTTGTACACCTCCTTCAAAAAGGCTTGCTTTGGGAAGTTAATTCTAATGCTAAAAGATGACTCCAAGTCCATCTAAATCAGCCTATGAAGCAGCCTTCTGTTCAAAGAAATCACAGCTACTTAAGGAATGACTACCTTCAAGAAAGATTATTTCCTATTAAATCATTTGTGCTTCCAAAATGATTTACAGTGAAGATTAGGTGGTACTTATAGCTGTTACCACTGAATGTTAGCCTACTCTTAGACACTAATGATGATATATTCTTGTATGTATTATACTTTATTGAAACATCAATTCATAAAACTCTTTCCTAACATATAACTTTAACATTACCATTCCCCTACATAGGAACTGTCAATTGTTTTCTGATACTTATAAGATTAAAAAGTCAAATTTCTCAATCAGGCATTCAAAGTCCTACACAATCTGCCCTGGTCAATCTTCCTGGTCTCATCACTACCAACATCTTACCAAAGCCTTTTGCTCAAGCCGGCTTGAACTTGAGTTCAAGTTCCTGTTCTTTGAACTCATCTTCATCTGCCTGAATTTCTCAAGTCAACACATTTAAAAAATCCTACCTGAATTCTGCCATCTCTCAATACTCACCTCAAACCTCAAAAAAGCTAGCATCATGTTCCCTATGAACATTTTAGCAATGATTACCACTGGGGTTTAGGGGATCATTAAATAAAATCCCTTCCTCCCAGCTACCTACCTACCTACCCACTTCTGGAATAATTGAGAAACAAGACAGAAAAGTCAAATAGATGGAGATCAAATTGTCAGCTTTATTATAGGTAAAGCTCATATTTCTAAATGTAACTTAAAGGCATAGCAACAATGTCTTCCTAAAACTTCACCCAAGAACTGAGCTAGGGCTTCCGTGGTGGCGTAGTGGTTAAGAATCCACCTGCCAGGCTTTCCTGGTAGTGCAGTGGTTGACAGTCCGCCTGCCGATGCAGGGGACACAGGTTCATGCCCCGGTCTGGGAAGATCCCACATGCCGCGGAGCAACTACGCCCGTGTGCCACAACTACTGAGCCTGTGCTCTGCAGCCTGTGAGCCACAGCTACTGAGGCCCGCACCTAGAGCCCGTGCTCCACAACAAGAGAAGCCACAGCAGTGAGAAGCTGGTGCTCCACAACGAAGAGTATCCCCCACTGGCCGCAACTAGAGAAAGCCCGTGTGCAGCAATGGAGACCCAATGCAGCCATAAATTAATTAATTAATTTTTTTAAAAAAAGAACTGAGCTAATTCACCAGCGCAATCACAGTCACAGTCGGAAAACCACAGGTTTCCCCACACAGAGGTCAGTTTCTGGAAAACATAGAGGAACAGGCTACCGGTACCTTGCTCCCCAGGAAAGGAGAAAGGAGAGGGACTGAGAGCTAGGCCCTGACTAGTTCCTTGCCCAAATTATCCAATAAGATCAGCCACTCCTCCCTGGACAAAGATGGGCCAAGGGAATTACATGGAGTGATATCCCTCTACACGGAAACATGAATCTAGGCTGAAAGAGATTTCCACCCTTCAAAAAACTGCTTATATAACTTTATTAGGAATTTATCAAACACAGACCTATGCCACTTCTTCTATAGATGACTTAAAATGTTATTTTTATGTAAGACTTTTACTGTTTTTATGTACTTACTATGTTTGTTATCTCCAAGTAGATTTTAAGCTCCTAGTGGGCAGCATATTAAATGGATTGTCCACAGGCATAGCAGTGGCAAGATTTAGAGTGAGGATAGCAATACTATGAACCAGATGACAAAATCTCTCATGAATTGAGGGGAACAGGATGAGAGAAATGTCTGTGCCAGAAGTTTTAGTGGATGATCACAAAGAGGGGTAAAGGCAATATTGTATAAACCTCAAAGACAGGTTTTTACACAAAGGTATTAAAGCAAAGGTAGGAAAGTTGCAAGAGTAAGAAAAATGACAATGCTGCTGTACATATACTTAAATTAAAAAGTAAAAACAAAGCAATTTAATCTTTATATCGTTTATATGCACAATACGATGACCACTCAGTTGCTGGGACATGGTACACTCAAATGACAGTTGGAAATCACTACAAGCAGATAAAAAGTCTCAATTAACATACATAGCCAGAAAATTGTTTCAAGCTATCAAACTTTATAGATCTGAAAGCAACGAAAAGAACATCATTAAAATGCAAAGAAGAAATGAATTCAAACATTGAAAAGCAGGCATAACCACTGAACTGAAAACACATTCCTTAAGATGGCAAACAGACTCGTCCGCCTGGCTTTCGCGACTGATAGAGGCAGAGGTGCTCAGGAAGAGCATGTGGAGAGGAGAGGAGAGGCCTCAGATGAGAACCTGGTGAATATACCATGGAAGATGGTCTGCAAATGCAATGTACAGATGCTAGACGACAACAAACGAGTGAAGTGCACAGCATGGAGCCAAAGCACTGGAGCAAACATGTGCCCCTCCCAGAGGAGCAGCTCTGAGGATCACTGCCACAGGGGAACGGCCACCCAGTGCAGCCAGGTCACTTCCCCCCAAGTTACATTCAAATTCTTAATATAAAATATTATATTTTTATTATTGGCAACTACTATAAACATTTTCAAAACACACTGAGGGCCAAATAAAACATGTCAACGAACCAGATTTGAACCACAGATTGCCAGTTAGCCATTGCAGATTTGAGGCATGAACAAAGAAAAAGCCACCAAAGCACCTAAAAAGAAATACAAAACAGAGACAGTGAATGATCAGGACAGAACAGTTCACTGAAGCAAAGGCAGAAGGATTTCAAGAATAGTGATAAACAGGAAGTTCAACTAAAAATCAAGGCTGAAAAGTGTCCAAAGAATTCAATTCACTAGAAATTCACGGATAGAATAAAGGCCTGGAAGAGAGAATAACCTGACAGCTACTTTGTAGCAAAAATACTTCAGTAAACTGCCATTTTTGAAAAATCAGGGTTCAGAAAATTCTGCTAATCTAACAAAATTTTCTGCATATCCCTGATTAAAAATCAAACATAGACCGTGGCTTTACAAATACTACAACTGTATAGTTTAGCTTTTCAGAAGAAAAAAAAAGTAAAATCTGAATAAACAAAGGAATACTCTCCCTCCCCTCCCCAAATGCTGTTATTTCTCTTTATTAACCTGAAAACAAAGCATGATTTCATATAGCTTTAAGAACCATTCTCCTTTCTTTTGACAGCCAGCTCTGAAGATCACTTATGATACACTCTGGTTAATGCATTATCCTTTAGGCCCCAGCAAATTCTGCCTAGATCACAAAGGCTCAAATCTCCTAAACTACACTGGCTGACCCAGGACACATGGTGCCTCACCAGGGTTCAGCATCCACAAGGGTGGACCACCTCATTCTTTCTTATCATGGGACAGCATGTTATGATGATACTCCCACCCTAGAATGGCAGAGAGGGTACACACAAATGATGTGACTTAGGAACACTCAAAGACAACTTATCAACAAGAAACCAACAAGTAGAGGCAAACAACAACAACAAATTCCAGATGGGAAGAAATTAATCATGAGATCCTTTCTGAGAAAATTTATACATGGCAGAGAAACTGAACATGGTTAGGGAAACAGACAATAGAAATACAAAGTAGATTTCATGGCCATGTGTCCCCAACTTTGAGAGAAAACATTTTCACATAATTTTTTTCTTTTTAATAATGGTTACTTATTAACTGAATAATTAAATGAACTTATTTATCACTTGTTCCAATCTCTTTCATATTCATAATTCTATAAATCAAGATATCCTTTGTCAGACGGTGTACACAATTTGAGACTGGATAACTGGTTGCCATATGTATCAAAGCAATGGAGGCTACAACACTGGTATAAAGATGCTTACAAATAAATTATGGAGTTGGGATGAGAGAAAGTGTAAGCAAACAGTCCATGCTAAGACAGGGAAGTCAAGCCATAGACCAGAAAGACCTGGGGAGGGTAAGAGGGACAGAACCAGCTATTGAAAGACTCTCCTTAAGCACGGCAGCACATGGCTCTCTGAAAGCCAGGTTACAACTCCTTAATCCAGGTTTTCAACTCAGAACTTCTGAGTGTCAGCTGATCTCAAGGAGTGTCACAAAACAATAAACACCAGCAGTGAACATGTTCCTTTACAAAAACAACTCACAGCTTTAACATGTCACCTGAAGTGACAGCCTAGAAAAAGATGTATTGAAATTCTTCCCCCTTTCATCCAGGCTTGAAACATATCACCTTGAAGTGGAACATGAGAGCCAGTCCCACGCAGTGCAATGCTTAGGACTTCAGTTGTCTAGTCCTCCCATACTCATTCTGCCTCTAAACTAGTCCTTGTTTTCCTTCCTCCCCTTCCCCCAAAGTTTTGGCTCTTGCATAGAAAAAGTCCACCAGGCTTTGTGATGTACTAAAAACTCACATGCTGTTCTGTGTGGTCCACATGCACAACTGGACCTCACTCATGTCAGGGAGTTTCTCTGTGAAACAGCCCTCAAAAGTCCTAACTATGCTAACAGCCTCCAGGCAGGACTTCTGGCCCTTCAAGCACAGGCTCTGGCAATGTTGCACTGATTTTTATCACATGAAGGGTTATTTTCTGTTCCTGGAGTTTTAGGGCAAGGAGTTAATATAAAGGGCTCATAAACAAAGTGAGGATTTTCCTGACAATTTCTTAAGAGCTGAGGACAATGTGAATTCAGTACAGTAGTTTATATGAAATGCTTTTTTTTTCTCCCCTATGCTTCTTGGAAAAAAATTTTTGAATAAGGGAATCGTTTGGAGACAACTGTTTATTTCTTTGCATTAAAATAGAAGTGAAATCTAAACCGTTCAATATAAAGTTTAAATGATGCACATTAGACTGATTAAGCTCTATGATGAAGTGTGGTTAGAAATTTTGACTCCAGTCTCATCACTGTGCCTGAATAGCATGATCTAGATACCCCTCTGTGCTGCCACAGACCTCTGCATAACACGTCAAAACACATCACAACGCTTTGCTTCTCCTGCTACACCAGGAGCTGCGTGACAACAGAGCCATGACTTAATGTTTTGCTAAACCAAGCCCAACACAGTGCTGGGCACATAATAGATGTTAAATAAACACTTCTGAACGGAAAAACACGATACTCATTCGGAATTCAGAAGACAAATTTCTAACTAAAATTCTGCTATCTCTGAAGGATTCCAAATTAGCAATAAATATCTACACACCTCAAGCCCTAGATGTGTGGGCATTTGGTAATGTGATGTTAGTAAATGTTAAGTAAAAAATGACCTGATAAAATAGATAACAAAGGAAAGGAATAAGCCCTTAGAGAAGCAAAGAAAATACAAGTGTACTTTATGGACTCAATTTTTTTTTAAACAATCATTTCAATTTTTTTTTAATCATGCAGGGTCTTTGTTGCCGCATGCAGGCTTTTCTCTAGTTGCGGCGAGCGGGGGCTACTCTTCCTTGTTGTGCGCGGGCTTCCCATTGCAGTGGCTTCTCTTGTTGCCGAGCACGGGCTCTAGGCTCACAGGCTTCAGTAATTGCAGCACGTGGGCTCAGTAGTTGTGGCTCGAGGCTCCAGAGCGCAGGCTCAGTAGTTGTGGCGTACGCGCTTAGTTGCTCCGCCGCATGTGGGATCTTTCCGGATCGGGCTCGAACTTGTGTCCCTTGCAGTGGCAGGCGGATTCTTAACCTCTGGGCCACCAGGGAAGCCCTGGACTCTGAATTTTTGAGCCCCCTTAGCAGGCTTGGGATTCAAAACAACTATTGCATAAGTAACAGAAATGTAAACCCAGAAAGGAAATGGTCTTGCCAACTACCTTTTACTTTCTCTGTTTTCTTTTCAAACCCAATAACCTTAGGACCAAGGCCAAGAAGAAGCTTGAGATTTCCACATTCAAAAATCTATTAACTGTATTGAGACCTAAATAAAAATTTATTCATGTGAACTTCAAAACTGGGTTTGTTTTCACTATGTGCATAATTACTGTCATGGGCAACCAAGAGTAGCTGCTTCTATCCTGAGAGTTTTTTTTTAACTAAAAGCATGGAAGAGGGTGATTCTTCATTGCAATATTGAAGCCTACATTCAGCTTAACAGCTCTGGATGGCACTGCTGAAAGGAACCTTTAAAGCTCATCAGATCTAGGGAATTCCTTGGCGCTCCAGTGGTTAGAACTTCACGCTTCCACTGCAGGGGCATGGGTTTGATCCCTGGTCAGGAAACTAAGATCCCACAAGCCGCACGGTGTGGCCCGCCCCTCCCCCCCCCCAAATCTACCTCTACCAGTTTCCACTGAGCACAAAACTGAGGTCCACTGAGGTCAAGATACTTGCCCTGGGGCATAAAGAGAGCTAATGGGAGAGAAAGGGCAGAACAGGTCTTAAAGCTCAGTGAAGCCAGTGATTTACTACCCCAAACCATCTCTCTGCAGCTACTAAATTTGTGTTTATTGTGATAAACTGTGTCAAAGTATTATGCAAATGCAACACTGAAATGATCAAATATAGCAAAATCTTCCCAAGCAGACTTCTCAGAAAAACTGCATATTCTAGTTGATTTAATTTTCTGGTTACCAAAGGTTTGTTTTGGTAACTGAACTTCACTATTGTCAGGAAAAAGAACATGAGAAAAGGGAAAAAGCAGAATGAATACATACTATCTTGCTCCTAGACATGCTATAAAGTAGTGATGGTACAGTACAAACAGCCCGGCCTTACCACTGACTGACGCGCTGTGAGGCACTGTTCAAGCCCATCTCTCTGGAATTCAGTTTTCATATCTTTAAAAAGAAGAGGTTGAACTAAATAATGTAAGATTCCTTCCAGCTCTGAAACTCAAAGCATCTAGAACACTAAACATGTTTTCTTATCATTTGCAATGTTCTCCAGAAAGTGCCTACGTCCCATGCCCTCCTCCCATAAAAGTTTTGAGTATATGATTATCACATGTTGAACTAGACCTGAACGGTAAACTGCTTAAAACACCCAACTAATACCTGGATCTCCGCTACAAATACTTTTAACTCTAGTGAATAATGGTTTTGGTTCATAAAGGAACTGCTCAGAGATCTGCCATGGTTTAAAACATTTTGGGCCCTACAATGGGGTGTGAGTGGGGGAAGTTGCTCAACTAGATGGAAGAAGCTTTCCAGACCCCTCGCTATATCTAAGGAGTTCCAATTTTGTGTTTTATTTATCATGTTTTGCTGTTCAAAGTAATTCTGGAAGCTCACTAGGTCTTTCTCCCCAAAAAAGAAGACAGCATAACAAACATATATTAGTTATTTTCACAAGAACCATACTACTGACTCTCCTCATGTATTTATATGCTATCATATACTGTTATGAGGTTGTCCCCCTCTTTTGTATTTTTTTATTGTAGTGAAATATACATGACATAAAATTGACCATTTTAACCATTTTTTAGTGTATAATTCAGTGGCATAGATTTTACTCACAATGTTGTGCAACCATCACCACTATCTATTTCCAAAACTTTTTCATTACCCCAAACAGAAACCCTGTAACCATTAAGCAATAGCTCCTCATTCTCCTGTCGTTTATTTTTTATAATTATAGTCTCAAAGGCCTTAATAACTTTCAAACTATGGTATGCTGCCACCAGGTGGCAAGAGAGTGTCATGGCTGCCAAGATTGGAACTTGTTTCAAAATAATCCAAGATAGGTATAGGGGAAGCAAGTAAAAGTGTAGATGAAATAAAACTGTCACAGTCTGGTCAGGAGTTCATTATACTAGTCTCTCCAAATCTGTACATGTTTGAAATTTTCTGTAACAAATATTAAAAGTGTGCCTACAATATTACAAATACAGAGATTTCATACATTTTTAAACCCTAGAAAGCAAAATATACATCAATATTGCACAGATAATTTTTTTTCTTCAGCTATTTTTAAAACCTGGGAAGACATTTTATACCTAAGTATCGATTATACATTAATTTTAAATCTTGTAATTAGATGGCAGATTTCCAAGATTACATATTTAAACTAGTTAACAAAAACTTTTGTGTTATATCCAACTAAACCTCATCAGCTACAAATGTGAAAAATCAAATTTATCAGCATTCAATTCCCACATGTATGTAGAAATAAATTTCTGAGTAACTGCAAATGCAATATTGGACTTTATCTCAATTAAGAAGCTTTTGTTTCTTTAATAGTAAGCACAAATATACAAAGAAGCCTCTCAAACATCTCCAGGAGAAGGAAGCTAGGAGGCAAATAAGTCAGTTTAAAATTGTACTTGTGGGCTTCCCTGGTGGCGCAGTGGTTAAGAATCCGCCTGCCAAAGCAGGGGTCAGGGTTCAAGCCCTGGTCCGGGAAGATCCCACATGCTGCGGAGCATCTAAGCCCGTGAGCCACAACTACTGAGCCCACGTGCCGCATCTACTGAAGCCTGTGCGCTCTACAGCCCGTGCTCCACAATGAGAAGCCCGCGCACTGCAATGAAGAGTAGCCCCCCGCTCGCTGCAACTAGAGAAAGCCCGCGCGCAGCAACAAAAATCCAACACGGCCAAAAATAATAAATTTATTTTTAAAAAATAAAACTGTACTTGTTTTCCTTAATTCTATTTTTCTTTCATAAATTGCCAGTTGACCAGATCACAGAAAAGTCAGCTCAGTAATTTTTAATTTTTCTAGCATCAGTAGGGAGTAGAGGCTGCACCTGGATGAATTTTCTTGATATTTAGCTGTTCTAACAAATAATTTTTATTTCTACCATCTTTACTGATATTATTCCAAAGTATAATATGCATTCTCCTACTTTATAAAACATTAAAATTAAAATTCTTTCAGTATACATAATCATCATTAACATCAATTATCAAACTCTGATGTTTGCTGCTGTAGAATCAAGGGAGACAGACATTTGCTTTCCTGAATGCCAAGCTCTTGGTTGTTCTCTTCAATGATCTATCCTAAGCTCTGACTTGCAAGGGAAACTGCCTCCCCACCTGGGTTGAGGGTTTCTCTTGGCCTCTTCCTGCAATTCAGCTCTCAGCCTACTGAACTCAGTGAATCTAATGAATGCCCACTGCTTCTGTTCCTAGCTAGCTCAAGTGCCCCACACCTCCATGGGTCCAGAATGGCTACATCCACATTATGCCAGTTATGAAGACCAACAGACTGGGTTGTTTTGGCCACTCACCGTGTTTACCTATTTAATGGTAGATGTGTTTTAGTATTATAAGATATGAAAATCTTAGTGATAAGAGTTCAATCTTCCTGTTTTATACATGAGTAAAAGCCCAGGAAGATGAAGTGACCCATCCAAGGTCACAGGATTATTTACTGGCAGAAAGATATTAACAGTCAGAACTGCTGGTTTCTAGTACAAGTGCTTTTTGCACTACTTACATGAACATTCACATGCTCCAAGATTATCATACAATAAGATACAAGCTGATAAGACTATTAAGAGTGCCAAATTTTACCCAAACTCTTTAAATTCAGGGACACTAGTCCTTCTAGGAATAAGACAATAAAACCCTGAATTCTGATTTCTTCTAGGTGAACTTGTATTAAGGTAGGACCAGCTTCATCACAGGTATCTGCTTTCTTCCAGAACATGGAAACACTGAACTCATAGGAATCAACCCTATTTAAACTAAACAGGGAGTTCCCCGATGGTCTACAGGTTAAGATTCAGCACTTTCATAGCCCGGGTTCAGCCTCTGGTCGGGGAACTGAGATCCCACAAGCCGAGTGGTGCAGCCAAAATAAGAAAATAAACAAACAAACATAAAATAAAACTATCTCACAGAACCACACATTCTACATATAGGTAACAGTTTAGAGTAGAACATGCTTTAAACAGACTCCCTCTGACTGAATTTAAACCATCTAATTGGCAATTCATCTTTTTTTTAATTTTTGGCTGCGTTGGGTCTCCATTGAGACGCGGGCTTTTCATTGTGGTGGCTTCTCTTGTTGCGGAGCACGGACTCTAGGCCCGCAGGCTTCAGTAGTTGTGGCTCGCGGGCTCTAGAGTGCAGGCTCAGTAGTTGCGGCGCACGGGCTTAGTAGCTCTGTGGCATGTGGGATCTTCCCAGACCAGGGATCGAACCCGTGTCCCCTGCATTGGCAGGCGGATTCTTAACTACTGCACCACCAGGGAAGTCTCAGCAATTCATCTTTTAATTTTTAACTCATTTTTTACTGAGTTATGAGAGAATAGCATGCACCTATCTTTTCAAAAGAACTACACCTCACACCATGGAATTCTGAAAGTCTGCAAATGAGCACAGACGTTAATATTTAAATAGTTTAAATGTCTTTGTTCAAAATAACTTAAAACCCTTATGTATAAATTTGATGGTAAATCTCGTTCATGTTAATCTTTAAGGCACAGGTTCTCACATTGAAGTCCACAGCCCTAAAAAAAAAAATTTATCAATGGACTTTAGGAGATCTGTGAACTCTCAAAAAACTGTACATAAAATTCTGTGTGTATATGCACAGATGCATGTGTTAGGAGAGAAGATCTACAGCTTCATCAAAAAGATCAGCATCACAGCTTTCAGTAAAACAAAGTTTGCAGGCCGTGGAGGCAAGGCAGCTAGCTCACTGCTGGCTGCAGAACACCCAACAACAAAGGTTTGCTCTCTTTACTCACACCAACCCTTCTGGAATGCAGAACCTCAACAGAGTGGTAATCTTGAGAGACCAAAAGTTCCTTGGTCATAAGACTGGGAAACAAATCCACTATATACACTAAGTCCACTATATCTTCCCACCAACCTATCACCACATTTAGTCTCTTAACAAAAGAGCATCAAGATATTTTTTTAAATTTATTTTATTTTATTTATTTTATTTTTGGCTGCGTTGGGTCTTCGTTGCTGCACACAGGCTTTTCTCTGGTTGCGGTGAGCGGGGATACTCTTCGTTGCTGTGTGCAGGTTTCTCTTTGTGGTAGCTTCTCTTGTTGTGGAGCAGGGGCTCTAGGCACGTGGGCTTCAGTAGCTGTGTCATGCGGGCTCAGTAGTTGTGGCTTACAGGTTCTAGAGCGCAAGCTCAGCTGTTGTGGCACATGGGCTTAGTCGCTCCGCAGCATGTGGGATCTTCCCGGACCAGTGCTCGAACCTGTGTCCCCTGCACTGGCAGGCAGATTCTTAACCACTGTGCCACCACGGAAACCCACGATTTTTTTTTTTTTGGCGGTACGCAGGCCACTCACTGTTGTGGCCTCTCCCGTTGCGGAGCACAGGCTCCAGACGCGCAGGCTCAGCGGCCATGGCTCACGGGCCCAGCCGCTCCGCAGCATGTGGGATCCTCCCAGACCAGGGCACAAACCCATGTCCCCTGCATCAGCAGGCAGACTCTCAACCACTGCGCCACCAGGGAAGCCCCCCAAGATATTTTTTAAGAAAGCAAGATTGCCCTCTGTGGCCACACACTAAAAAGATGGGGGAAGGGTGGAGACATGATAGGGGAGTCCCTAAGGTAAAGAGCCTTCCAGCATCCATGAACCAGCAAAAGCCCACCCTGAAAATACTTTATCTCAACTACTACTGCCACCTCTTAGGGTTAAATTTACTAATCTGTGTTAAGATATTAACTCCTTTTATTGTCCAAAAATAAAACCTCTTTGTCAAACATCGGGGATGGAATATTTCCTCATTTGGTACTTTGAATATTTAGTATTGTGAGAATAAATCAATTATCATGTTTTTATAAGTGTGATCACAAATCCCCTTAGAATTTTCTGAGAATGAAGAATTATTTTATATTTAACACCTTGGATGCATATGAGAGAGGGAGGGAAGAAAAGAAGGGAGGGAGGGAGGGAGGGAAGGAAAAGTATATATATGTGTGTGTGTATTAGAGAGTATGTGTACATACTCCATACTCCATCACATACAGACCACATAAAACATTAACTCTAAATACTGTATGTTGCTTACACAGAAATCCTTTCCTTCCACCACCACTCAGTAATAATTGTTCACTTTAGAGGTCTGTTAAGTTTTGAAATTTTTATTTTCATATTCTTCTTCTACCATGTAAAATGCTAAGAATGCGTTTTAACTGATTTCAGCATTCTTGCAAAAGAAAATAAAGAAAGGATTATTATTTAGTCAGGAAATCTGTGAACACAAGATTCTCCAGTGATTGGTAACATCAGCATAAACACCTATGTATTTTTAGGCTATTGCTATCCAACACTTCAGAGGAAAAATTTTTATCTTAATGCAAAAAAAAAAAAACTTTTTTTAACTTAAAAGGCAGAGAAATTCAATTCATTCACCAAAATCATGCCTCTTAATATCTGAAAACTATACTCAGGGCCAAAATCAATGCCTCCAATTAAAGATCACAAATGTAATTAAAAAAACATTTTTCTTGTGGTTTATTAAAATCATGATCAACTGCCTACAAAACAATATTGAAAATTAAAAACTGTAATGACCAATAAATACATTAGAAATTCCAATTCTCCCATTTATAGGCACAGCATAATTGTCTGACACAGCACACAGAGTTAATTACCTGCACACCTTCTCCACAACTCCATGCAGGTGTCTGACAAACAAAGAAGGTAGTGGAGAATATTAAAAACAGGTTGTTCTTAGCAGAGGGGAAAGAGCGGGGTGGAGGGTGAAATGGATAAAGGGGATCAACTGTATGATGATGGATGGAAACTAAACTTTTGGTGGTGAGCATACTATAGTATACACGTTAGTAGAAATATAATGTACACATGAAATGTATATAACGTTACAAACCAATGACACCTAAAAATAAATAAATTAGTAAATAAATAGGAAGGAAGGAAGAATAGGTTGTGCTAGTTGCAAAACTGATGGTTTACTTCTCTAGCGTAAGTGACCGTAAGTAGGAAGAAACTAACCTAATCTAAAACTTAAGCAACCAAACAGGAAATTCAGAGGCAGAAATGAAAAGAACTTTCTTTCATTTCTATTGCTTTAGTCAAGGTATCATATACACATACATACTGGAGTAAATGTAAAAAGAGTGACAACAAAGTGTGTGGGTGCAAGTGCCTGCCCCACACCAGCCCCTACCACAAGAACAGGGTTTATTCAGAGAGTAAAGTAAAACATAGTGGTAGAAAACAGGTTTTTCCTAGGTCCAGGAACACTTAATGGACTGGGAGAAGCAACTAGCTTAATCAGTGACATAAACACATAACATATAAAGAAACACACGGCCACGGGCTTCCCTGGTGGCACAGTGGTTGAGAGTCCGCCTGCCGATTCGGGGGACACGGGTTTGTGCCCCGGTCTAGGAAGATCCCACATGCCGCGGAGCGGCTGGGCCCGTGAGCCATGGCCGCTGAGCCTGCGCGTCCGGAGCCTGTGCTCCGCAACCGGAGAGGCCACAACAGTGAGACGCCCATGTACCGAAAAAAACAAACAAACAAACAAACACAGGGCCACCTGAAGGCGGCAATAAGCAATGAGAAACACGTTCTAAGACCACTCATGTCATGTCCAGCTCTGCCCAGAGGAGAGGACAGACACAAATCTGGATACTAGAGGCATCTACTGCTGAGAGGAAGAGATTTTTCATCAAGCCCCTTATCACTGAGATGAAATTCTCACAAGATGAACTACCTGTTTTTGCTCTAATTCCATTCTATGCTTATTCTATACGGAGCAGCTACTAAGTGCCAGGCACTATATAAACCCTGGGCACATCATGATGGTGAAAACAGGAGACATTAACTCCTCATGCTGCTTACAGTCTAGCAGGGAGGACAATTTCTAAAGGGGCGGGGGAGGATAGGGGGACCCGAGTCCCCTTCATTCCTTCTATTCTTCCCAATGCCAAACTTGTGGTCAGAAGGAGGTACTTTCGGATAATATACCAAAGTTAATATTAGGAGAGCTGGCCAAATAAGAGGGAGGTCATGGTCTATCCTATAAATGTTCAGTTTTGAAGAACATAATGATCAAAACACCTTACTGGCTGAAGCCAGGAACAAGTCAACCCAGGCTTGAACACAAGCTGTCAAAGATCTCCCCAGTCTTGGGCAAAAAAAAAAAAAAAAAAAAAAGGTTATAGAAAAGGAAGGAAGATCAGAGAATGGGCTTCTGGGAACTCACCCAAGACAAAATGGAAAATTATTTGCAGCCTCTTCTGAATTCACTTTCTCTGTGATCAGTTACAATGAAGACCAAAGTCTTCTGCTAAAGGACAAGACAAGTATCTGGGCCACATATGCAAACCCATGAATGAGTAATTGTAAATTGTGTTTAAGTGCTATGAAGGAAAAAACAGGATGTAATAAGAGAGCAGAGAAGTAGAACCTCCTTTAACAGGGTAGCCAAGAAAAGCCTGAGAGGAAAGCTGAGCACTAATGGATGAGCAGGAACTGAGCACTCAAAGGGCAGAATGAGAAGTTTATGCAGAGAAAACAGCTTGTGAGAGGGAAAGGAAAAACTGGGTAAGTTCAAATGCAACAGGAAGCCAATGAATGGCTTTAAGTAACCATGTGACCCAGTCTTTTAAAAGCTCTCTGGCTGCTGTGCAGAGAAAATGGGAGGGAAGCCAGAGAAGTGTGATGACCAAATGAAAGGCTAGAGTGGTAGTTCGGGGGAAAGGTGAGATGGATACGATGGAAAGAAATGGAAGGGTACAAGATACATTTTGGAGGTGAGTTGAAAAGGACTTGGTGAAGGATGTAGAGGGAGGGGGTGGGAGAAAAACAAAGGTGCCAGAAATGACTCCTAGGTTCCCAGTTTAAGCAACTGGATGCCATTATCTGAGGGGGAAAATGGGGGGTAGCGGGGGAGACAAGTTCCCCCTCAGTTTTGGCTGGATAATAAGTTTAGTTTTTGACATGTAAAATATGAGCTCCTTGTAAAATATAAATTTGGGAATTCTCAGCATATAAATGATATTTAAGATCCTTGGGAACAAACGATATCATTAAGAGAAAACAGAAGAGATGAGGGTACAGGACCAAGCCCTGAGCAACTCAAACCTGTAGCGATTGAGGGGAAGGGGCTAACAAAAAGTACACACAAAGGTGAGAGGAAAACCAGGATTATGTAATTACATAAGTCAAGAGATAAGGATTCAAGAAAGAGGGAGAATTCCATGGAGAATTCTGGTAAGACACGTACTGAGATGTGGCCTGAACCACAGGCCACATCAACTCACCATCATTGATCTTGGCAAAAGCAGTTTCCAGAAGTAGAAAAAAGGGTCAAGTAGATGAGGGCTGACTTCCCAGCTATAACCAAGAAGCAGGCAAATCACTTCATCTCCTGCTCAACCAAAACAGCCTCTTAACGGCTTTTCCTCCTTCAATCCTTACCCTTCTACAGCCCATTATCAACACAGCTGCCAGTGACCTGGCTAAAAAGAAAGTCACATCATATCAACATTCTCTGCTCAGTGATCTCATCTCACTCAGAACAAAGTCAAAAAGAAAGTCTTTATAATGGCCTAGAAGGTCACTATCTACCTCCTTCCACTCTCCTCCTCTAGCCACTCAGAATTCCCTCCTGCCCCTTGAAGCCTCAGGGCTTCTACACCTGCAGTTTGACTCCCCACTTCCTTCAGGCCTCAGTTCAAATGTCACCACAACAAAGAGGCCTTCTTTGGCCAATGGATTTAAATAGCACTTGCTCCTTTCATTCTTTGCTCATCTTTCCTTACCTACTCTGTTTATCTTCTTAGCACTTACCATATTTATGACATATTATATATTTATTAATTATTGTTTGTCTCACATCATCAGAATGCAAGCTTCATCATAAGAGCAGAGGTTTTACCTGTTTCTGTTCACTACTGTATACCCAGTAAGTAGGCCTGGTACACAGTAGACATTCATATTTATCTGTTGCATTTAAATCATTAGAAAGGCCCTTTCACATTACAAATTAACAAACTTGTACTTTCAGTATGGATATAAGTCTTCTGTTATTTAGACAGCATGAGTCTTCTGATCACCTGTAGACATGCAGAAAAAAGCCCAGTTTCTGGGCCCATGAAATTGAATACTAGCCCCTATGCCTTGGAAAACTCACAATATCATCCTGTGGGCCATCCCCTATAGACTCTTCAAGGAGTATTTCCATTTAGATTTCAATATGAACTGTTTTCAATATGAACTTTTGGCTAAGGCAAAGTACACTGGACAAAAACTATTTGTAATAACTCAGAAAAGGGGTCATGGATAGAATAGTGGAACTGATGTATCACACAAATATGAAGACAGATATATACATATTATATTTGAACAAAGGCAAGTAGATATGATGCTCTGGGATTAGTTGATTCTTCCAAATAATGGAACCATGCTCTCCGGTCTGTCCATCTGGTTTCCCTATTTATCTCTCTGATCACAAAGAAACAGACTATATCATTTTTCTCTGCAAACCCCCTACCTCAGGCTGTTCTCCCTGGAAGGGTAACTGACTGGAAAATATTACCTTGAAACTCCTGATGAATTTAGAGCAAACAAAGCTCTGAATTACATCAATGAAATGAAAATCTTAACCATACCTTTGAAATGTTTAAATAAGTCATATAGATCAACTCATGTAATCTTAAACATAATCTGTGAAAACATGGATCCTGAAAACTACAGTACTCACCCAACGAAATGATTCACAGTACTCACCCAATGAATTGATTTACATTTATTGCATAGCGAAGAATGGAAGGCAACAGCAAAACAATTTAAAATTCTATTGTAAAGGGACTTCCCTGGTGGTGCATTGGTTAAGAATCCACCTGCCAATGCAGGGGAAATGGGTTCGATCCCTGGTCCAGGAAGATCCCACATGCCACGGAGCAACTAAGCCTGCGCGCCATGACTACTGCGCGGCACAACTACTGAAGCCCGTGCACCTAGAGCCCGTGCTCTGCAAGAAGTGAAGCCACCGCAATGAGAAGCCTGCACACCGCAACGAAGAGTAGCCCCCGCTCGCCGCAACTAGAGAAAGCCCACACGCAGCAACAAAGACCCAACGCAGCCAAAAATAAATAATAAATTTAAAAAATAAAATAAAATTCTATTGTAAATCTGGCTACATAATTACATGAAAACATTTAAAAAATCATTCTCAAAAGAAAATATGCAATTTAGGAAAACAACACAGATAAATAAAACTATAGATTATATTTATATAGAAAAAATAAACAGTGGAGAAGTATAGATGTACTGAAATGCTTGTATAAAAATTATGAGGACACTAAAGATACTATTTAGCTCTGCCTCTGACAATTAGAGAAAGTTTAAAAGCCTTTTTAAAATCTACATGGATCAGTAACACATGAAAAGATGCTCAATATTATTAGCCACTAGGGAAATGCAAATCAAAACCACAATGAACTACCAACGCACCCCCAGTAGGATGATTATGATAAGACAGATAGTAACAGGTTTTGATGATAATGTGAAGAAATCAGGACTCTCATACATTGCTGGTGGAAATGGAAAATGAAATGGCACAACCACCTTGGAAAACAGTTTGGCAATTCCTCAAAAGGTTAATAAACACAGAGTTATAATTTCACCCAGTAATTTCACTCCTGGGGTGATGTATGTGTTTGTGTGTGTGTGTGTGTGTGTGTGTGTGTGTGTGTGTGTATCTTAAAGAAATGTAAACATATGTCCATGCAAAATCTAGTACACAAATGTTCACAGGAGCATTATTCATATTAGCCCAAAAGTGAATGCAACCCAAATGTCCATTAATTGATAGATGAATAAATAAAATGTAGTATATACATACACTGAGTATTATTTGGTCATGAAAAGGAATGAAATGTTGATATATGTTACAACATGGATGAACCTGAAAGCACTATGCTAAGTGAAAGAAGCCAGTCATAAAAGACTGTATACTGTATGATTCCACTATAAAAGGTCCAGAATAGGCAAATCTATAGAAAAAGAAAAGTAGGTCTTTGTTTCCTAAGCTTGGGGTGGGAGGAAATGGAGACTGACTGCCAGTGGGTACAGGGTTTCTTTTCTGAGCAATGAAAAGATTCTGGAATTAGACAATAGTGATGGCTGCACAATTATGAATATACCAAAATACTAAAAGCCATTGAACTGTACACTAAGTATGGGTGAACTGTGTGATATGTGAGTTATATCTCAACAAAACTGTTAAATTTTATAAAAGAATGAGGTAGGGGGCACAATGGAAGGTGTCTGGGGTAACTGTAATATTGTATTTCTTGACCTGACTGTTGGTTACAGAAGTGTGTTCACATTGTGATGATTCACTGATTGGCAAACTTACAAGATGTGCATGTTTTATAAATATATCACATGTCAAATAAAGGTTTTAGCAAAGAATAACTAGGTCTATAAATACTGACTTGGAAAGGGATCCAAGATATAAAGTGGAAACAAAGAAAGTTTCAAAACCGTATATACAATATGGTCCCACTTTTTATAAATTTATACACATACACATATATGTACGTGCAGAGTAAAACACACACACACACACACACGAGTATACACATAAACCTGTTCTCATTGATCTCTGAAGAATTCAGATAATGGGACTTAATTTTCTCTGATACATATTTCTGTAATGTTTGAATTTTTTGCAATGTGCATTTTTATAATCAGAAGACAATAAATGTATACATTTTAAAAATCTTTTAAGGTGTACAGACAGAATTTAATAAAGAACAGAAATTCCTCAATCAGTATACAAAAACATAGAAATAATAGATCCAAGAATAAAAATAATCATTTAAAAAAAAAATAACAGCAACAATCATTTGATTGCTTACTATGTAGTTGGCACATATATTAGCTCATTTTCATTATACCTATTTTACAGATGAGGAAATAGGCCGGGAGATTTTAATCTCATCAAAATAGAACAAAATACAGCTTATGAAGAAAGTTCATAAAATCATTTACAGAGAAAATTTTAAAAAGTAAAAGAACATAATGAACTCACTCATACTTTTTTTTAAATCTGGAAAAGAATTTATAATTTTCTTAAAAAAAAAATCTGCCAAAATTGACTACCCCCCCCAACACACATACCCACACCAAAAACCAAAAACTGAATGGAATAAGCTAAAAAACAAAATAGAAATGGTTACTGTCCTTCCTCCCGAAAGGCTATTTTTCCTTGCTACCAAAATCCTTATATCAAGAATGGTACAAGGAAGGAAACTTACAGGCCTTCTCTCTTGTGATTATATACCAAAGCCCTAAATACTAACAAATCAATCCAGTACTATGAGCTCCATTACAGAAATTTAGGGATAATTCCATACTAAAAATTGGTTAATGTAATTCAGCACATAAATAAGTAAAAAGAGACATAACCTCCAAGGGTAGATAACTGAGTTAGAAGGCATTTGACAAACTTATTCTTTCTAAGAAAAGCACTTAATAAATAAAAATACTACTTCTTTAACTTGTTAGCTTTCAGACCCACAGTCAACCCCACAATGAAGAGTGAAACACAACTGAGGCAGCCTCATTATGCTACAGTCAAATATTGAATATGACATTTTCTGGATGTTACAGTGTAGCCAATGAAATAAGAAAGAAAAATAACAGAGGAAAATATTGAAAAGGAGTCTAAATTAGCAGCACTGTCCAATAATAGAGTTGTCCAGCTGGAACACTCAAGAAAAATCTATGAAAAATTACTAAAATGACTGAAAGAGCTCAGGAAATTGGCAGGTATTTAAATAAATATACAAAAATCAACAGCTTTTCCTAACATCAGCAAAGCTCAAAAAATATGATGAAAAACATCCCACTGTCAAAAGTAAGAAGAGGGGCTTCCCTAGTGGTGCGGTGGTTAAGAATCCACCTGCCAATGCAGGTACACGGGTTTGAGCCCTGGTCCGGGAAGATCCCACATGCCGCGGAGCAACTAAGCCCGTGCGCCACAACTACTGAGCCTGCGCTCTAGAGCCCACGAGCCACAACGACTGAGCCCAAGTGCCACAACTGCTGCAGCCTGCACACCTAGAGCCCACACTCTGCAACAAGAGAAGCCACTGCAGTGAGAAGACCATGCCCTGCAACAAAGAGTAGCCCCGGCTCGCCGCAACTAGAGAAAGCCCGCGTGCGGCAACAAAGACCCAACACAGCCTAAATAAATAAATAAATAAATAAATTTTTTTTAAAAAGAACATAAAATACTATGGAATTGACATTATGTGAATTAAACTATAAAGCCCTACTAAGGCACATACTATGGCACTACTAAGCTCTACTAAGGCACATACTATAAGAAAACGGGAAAGAAATCATGTTAGTAGATTGACAGATGTTAACAGTGCGATGAGATCAACTATTTCCAACCTCATAAATTTAATGCTTTTCCAATCTCTGTATCAATGGGATTTTCGCAGTAATCCTGACAAAAACTTTTAAAAATATATATCTGGACGTTGGGGAAAAGCATGTAATGAAAGGCAAAAGTCTTTTTTCAAAATAATAATAACTACAAGGAGATGCCCTACAAAGCATTTATCCATATAAAACTACAATAAGTAAAACATATAATACTGGTGCCAGAATACTGACAGATCAATAGAACAGAGTGAGAAACAGATCTAAGTATTAATGAAAATTCAGTATATGATTTAAAATATCATGTTAAATATATAAGGAACTGGTTAAATTGTGGTACATCCATTATCAAATAAAATGGAATATTACAGTTATTAAAAATGAGGTAGATTACACTGATGTAGAAAGCTGGTCGCAATATAGTATGATGTAAAAAAAAACAATGTAAAGAATAGGAAGTACAATATGATCCCTTGTGTTTTATTTATTTGTTTATTAGACAGCCACGCTATGTATAGAAAATGTCTGGAAAGATACACATATCTAAATAGCACTGTCACTACCTCTGGGATTATAGTAAGGAGAGGAATAAGAATGGAGAGTCCATCAGTCATTACCCCAACAGTGAAGAGATGGCAAACTCAAATTAGAATAATCTGAAGGGGGTTTATTTATAAAAGTAATAATTACAAAGTTGGGAGGTGAGGCCTACAGAAACGACAGGGGATGAACAGGACTAGCTATAGCATAACAATTATCACTCTGGCTCCCAAAAAGACAGGACACAGAGAGTACCAGAACCCAGGTAATATAAGGCCGGCTACCCTGAGTGGAGAGAGAATAAATATTCTGACCTCATTCTTCTTCCCTTCAATCTCCTTTTAAGGCTGAACCCAACCAGAAACGAGAAGACCTGGGAACTCTTTCCCTGGGGCAGAGAACCAGGTGGAAATGGGTGAAGGACAGGCGTGGAGAAGTAAATAGAAGGTACCGGGCGGGCCCAGATTTCTTTTACCTTTTTATAAAATTAATTACATAAATAGAAGTAAAATATCTTCATTAGAAATGAAAAACTTACATAGAAAGCTAAAATTCCACCCTCCATAATGCTGGATCTTTCTCCAGAAGTAATCATCTTTATTTTTTATCATCATTTTGATGGGGTCTGTCACTGACTTTTTTCTAGACAGACACACACTCACCACAATAAAACACACAGAATTGCTTTAGGAGGCGTTGTTTGCTCAACATGAACAGTATTAATCACCCTATTACCTTCCGCAACCTTTTTTTCTCACCATTTTCAGTTCAGTTATAAAATAATGCTCAAGAAATCAAGAGGAACAGTTTAAATCTCCTCAGGGTTGTTTACACCCTACCTCAGTGGTTCTCAAAATATCCCCCCACTCCCCCAACCGCTGCATTAGCATCACCTAGTAATTTGTTTAAAAGGCCCCACCCTAGTACAGTGAATCAAAAGCTCAGGAAGTGGGGCCCAGTAACCTTCCTTTTAACCTGCCCTCCACGTGACTATCATGCAGGCTAAAGTTTGAGTGCCACTACTCCATCACCTGTGCCCTTGCTAGGAATCTGCTTTTTAACTAGATCCCGGGGTGATGCGTAAGTAAACTGAAGTGTTAAGAAGCCGGTCTACCTCTGAGCCATAAACCTAACCACAATCCATATTACCCGCACCTATCTACACACAGGGTATTATGAGTGGCTTCTGGGGATGGGAAGGGGGAAGGCCAGCAAAAAGAGCGGTGGTTTTTAACCTCTTTGAATTTAAATCTATCACTCCTGTGGGAAAAACATCAGCACTGCATGCCCTAGTTAGGCAGAGCATGTTAGCAGTGTTGTCTTTTGTGCGTGACAGACAGCACATAACTACCTTTAAACCACCCTGGAAATGTACCGCTCTTAGGTGTCAATATTATATCATAAGTTCTCATTTTTCTTTTAAAATAAGTTAGTTTGAATGTTAACCCCAGGCATAATAAAATTACGTATGAATAGCTAACCTCTGTTTGTATCACTAATACTGTAATGGGAATCCATCATTTTAAAACAAAGCGCAGGGATACACCTTTTCTGCTCTAACAAGGATACTTTTATCAACATTTACGAGTGTTTCTACCCTCCACTTCCATACTGCAGGCTCCACCTCTACATAGCTTGTGGGGAGGGGAAAATGTCCCCAGAATTCCACCTTTAACTTCCTGCTGCCTCCCTGAAAGGCTGACATTTTCTTTCAAAACCTGCACCCTAAAGCCCCTCTTCCTTTGCTCTTCTCTCATTTTTCTCCACGGAGTCTTCAGGTCTGTCCTGAGTCACAGGCAAACATGTTGACTTTCTCAGGAAATCTGCCAAAGTAACGACATATACATGTGTGCTTGAGAATCCTACTGTCTCACTGCTTAGCCAGCCTGACTCGGGCTAACACAACGATCTGCTTTTTTAAGGCACTTCCAGTTTCACTTCCAGCTCCTACCAGGCTTATGCCCCGCCCCAAGGCAGCACAGCCCCCTCTCTCTGAGCTTTCCTGACACAGGAAGTAGCACAGTCAATTCTGTGGGGCCCAAACCCAACTTGACTTGCCTCTCCCTTCTTAAAGCAATCTCAAAATCAAAATTTCTAAAGCTCCTTTTCCATTTGATAACTTTTCTTCCACACAAAGAAAGTTTTAATCAAGACATGATAAATTTGGGCCTTGGGTTTTTAATTACATAGCATCAGGAAAAATAATATAACTATTCTATCAAACAATTCTATTTGGAAAGGAAACATGTTTCTAATAAAGATGTTAAAAAAAAAGAAAATAAAAAAAAAGAAAGGAACATGTTTACATCTCAAAAGTGCTATAAAAAGATTTTGGTATGGTAAAACTAGTTTGATTTCTATCCCCAACCCACACAATTGTTTCTTAAAATCATTTATGGCAATTGAGACAGAGTTCATTTTTTAAAGATTTTCTTCTACCAAAAGCTAGACTCAAAATATGTACAGAATTACCTAAACATTCTAGAGTCAAATTCTGACTTTAGTTTTATCTCATGGACATTAATAATTTCATGAATTAAACACAGATTCACTTTAAGGCAAATCTTTTGACTTGTTGCCTTTGTAGGGTTTTGGGTTTAACTGTTATTGTTTGTTGTTGTTGTTAAGCACACAACGGTGGCTTTTATTTAAAGTTAAAGCTCAAAAATATCATGGAATAGTAATTTCTGTTTTTAATATACGCATAGTTTTTAATAGAAATACTGGATAATTAGATCACAAGAATTCATGACTCATATTCTTCATATACAGCAAAGACAGTCAACAATGTCTTCCATTAGAGTCCCAAACATACTGTAACTCTAGAGGTGTTCTGATGCTAAGGTTCTTAAAGAAATGCAAACCAGTAAATGGGTGGAAATTCCTCAATTATCTGGATTTAATCAGCTTTTATCCTGCCTGAATAGAAGACTATCTTCCTCCTATGAATTAATTCTCATATTGCTTAGTAATTTGAAAGGTGGAGAATTCATTTTTCTTTTCCAACTATCCATAAACAAAGAAAAAGACTGAGTTGGCAGTGCTCAACTCAAAAACAGGACATGTTCCAAAAGTCTAAAACTACTGTACCTCGTTTTGACCTTAGAATCCCATTTTCCCATAGAACATTTTCTAAATGGATGGCCCACCAATGTCTATTAAGCCCACAACATAAACGAAATAATATTAGAAACACTATAACTGCTTGAGAAAATTTAATCTCAGATTCCAACTTTGGGCCACCTAAAGACAGAATTTTCAACAAGCATTCCAACCAAGTTTGAAGTAGTTCATTTGGGAACCACTATGCTACATTATTTTCCTCAAATAATCTACTATGTCAGACAGCATCAACACAGCACCAGGCTCTCCAACTGATGCCTGAAATATTCATATTCTATACCACTGAATAAAGGGATATATTTATGCTTTAGCTTGTGACAAATCAAAGTTTATTATGGAAATTAAGAAGGCTAAAAAGAAGTCTAACATCCATTCTTACACTAATTTCAGAGAGGGAGGTACTCATATCCACAAAAAGGTGGGATTCTGAATAGGGCCAAATTTTTCTACGAGAAGTTTTGTATCTGCTTAAGTGACCAAACAAGCACTGAGTTAAGACCAATGTTCAGAATCACAGAACATGGGAGATTTTCCAAGAAGCAATTTAAATATGCCTGATCTGAGGTGAACCCACTCCAATGCAGGTACTCCTACTCCTTATTATGTGAAAAAGTAGTGAATGACTAAAAAGAAATTTAATTAAATAATCCTAACACAAAAATTGAGAACTTAAAAGGAGTGCATTTCTCAGGAGGAACAAAGGTAAAACTGAAGACTGCAAATTCTGTCTAGTGGCTAAGACAGTGGTCACCTTTGCTTATGTTCAATCTTGTTACCAAAACTTAACTGCTATGTTTGCTTAGGCTATCTATAAAGTGAGACGTAAAGCATGATGGCTAAAAATACAGACTCTGAAATAAGACGGCTTGGGTTCATATCCTAGATAACACTCTTAATAGCTGCGTCATCTTTAGCAAGTTATTTAACCTCTCTGTGCTCCAGTTTCTTCATCCGCACAATAAAGATGATAAAAGCATCAACCTTAGAGGACTGTAGTGAAAATTAAATGAATTAATCCAGGTAAACCACTTGGAATAGAGCCTTGCACATAATAAGCACACAGTAAGTGACCACTATTATCTAGATATTCAAAAATAAGCAGGATTTGGAGAAGATAGGAAAAATTAAAGCTGAAGCAACAATCAAACAAACAGAGGTGAAAAAGTGATACACACACATGGAAACAGGGCATTACACTTCCCTGCAGAATATTCACGAAGAATAGTAGAGACTGGAATAATGAAGACCCAATTATGCTGGCCTTGAATGCCAAACCAAAAAATATTTTACTTACAAGGCAGCCAGTTAAATTTGTGACCTGATCAGATCTGTGCTTTAGCAATGTTAATTATAATGATTATATCATATCACTACTATTTATGCAATTTTGATGTTCTCAAACCCAAAAATTTGTTTGGTCAAGTAACACACTGTTGGAGTCTATTGCTAAACTGTTGTATATCTGAATCAAATCTGAAATCCTCACTGTGTCTGGTACATAGTAGGCATTCAATAAATGTTTTATTGTTACTTTTACTGGCCACCAGAGCAGTGCAGTAAACAGTCAGAGGTTATATGTATATGTATTGTAAGAAATATGTATTACAAATGAAGCAGCCAAGTAACAGCTGGTAAAATGTTAAGTCACTGCTGAGCAGTATACTTGCCTAAAACAGGGGTAATCACCCTTACTTTTCATTAAAAGCAGATAAAATGGAACCTTGTATATTTTTAAATCTCATAAAATTTAGCTGTCAGATTGATAGTCTTCTTAAGGATTATTTGGGCAATATCTTTGTAATGGACTACCCAGTGTTCTTATGTGATGATAAATTTAAGGCAGATTTCCTCAAGATATCTGCACTCCCATGTTCACTGCAGCATTATTCACAATAGCTAAGATAAAGAAAGAACCTAAGTGTCTGATGAATGAGCGGATGAAGAAGTTGTGGTATATACAAACAATGGAATATTATTCAGCCATGAAGAAAGAAGGAAATCCTGCCATTTGCAACAACATGAATGAAACTGGAGGACATAATGTAAAGTGAAATAAGCCAAAGAGAGAAAGACAAATACTTTAAGATGTCACTTATATGTAGAATCTAAAAAGATAATAATAGTAATAATTTGGTTTTTAATATAAAAGTCAAACTCATGGAAACAGAGAGTAGAATGGTGGTTACCAGGGCCTGGGGAGTGGAGGAAATGAGATGTTGGTCAAAAGGCACAACCCTTCAGATAAGTAAGTTCTGAGGCTCTAATGTACAGCATGGTGGCTATAGTTAACAGTACTGTATACTTGAAATTTGCTAAGAAAATAGATCTTAAGCTTCTCACCAAGAAAAAAGGTAGTTATGTGAGGTGATGAATGTATTAATTAACCTGACCATGGTAATCATTTCGCCATGTACACAAATATCAAACCATCACACTGCACACTTTAAATACATACAATTTTATTTGTCAGTAAAAAAGGGAGAGAGAGAGAGAAAGGAAGGAAGGAAGGAAAGAGAGAAAGGAAGAAAGGAAGGAAAGAAAGAAGGAAGGAAGGGAGGGAGGGAGCAGAAGGAAGGAAGGAATGGAAGAAGGGAAGGAGGGAGGGAGGAAAGGAGGGAGGGAGGAAGGAAAGAAGGGAGGCAGGAAGGAAGAAAGACATTTGAGACACTAGTAAAAGTAATATACTAATAGTTAACATAGTAAAAAAAAGTGTTCACTAGAAGATTGATTGCCAACAGATCTTAGAAGCACATCATGACAAGATGGTTGATATAAGAGGCTAAACACATATCCCCAGATTCATTGATTTTTTTCTGGTGGTGGTAGGGGGAAGTCAGCTTCCCAAGATGTCAGTCAGTGCTAACTTTTAGAAACTTAAACAAACAAAAAAAAATTAGTAAGAACATGCCATGATTTGGCTTTCTTGGGCAATCAATCATTCTGGCAACACAAGCATAAAACAAAGTAGGCCTGGATTTCTACATACTTTCTTGTAAAGTACTTTTTTAAAAAAATTTATTTATTATTTATTTATTTTTGGCTGTCTTGGGTCTTCGTTGCTGCACGCAGGCTTTCTCCAGCTGCGGCAATTGGGGGCCACTCTTCATTGCAGTGTGCGTGCTTCTCATTGCGGTGGCTTCTCTTGTTGCGGAGCAGGGGCTCTAGGCACACGGGCTTCAGTAGTTGTGGCACGTGGGCTCAGTAGTTGTGGCTCACGGGCTCTAGAGCACAGGCTCAGTAGTTGTGGCGCACGGGCTTAGCTGCTCCGCGGCATGTGGGATCTTCCTGGACCAGGGCTCCAACCTGTGTCCCCTGCATTGGCAGGCGGATTCTTAACCACTGTACCATCACGGAAGTCCCACTGTAAAGTACTTTTCAGTTACAGTTTTAGACTAGAAAAAAAAAGTTCCGGCTGTCTTGTGCTTTTTAAAGCTTCACGTATCTTGCGAGTATTAGAATTTAAAACCTTGAAATGTACTCACTTAAACACATTCCTGTCAGCATTACCAACAACGCTCCATTATCCATTTTGGTACTGTCTCCAGATGCTTTTAATCCCCGCCTGACTTCTCCCTACCAACAAGTACTTGGATACCATCTTTACCCTGTCTGCCCCCATTACTTGGTTGTGCTTAGGGAATTATAATTACAGTGATCCCGCCTTTAAAACATCCTCAGAGCACAAAGCCTCTTTGTATGATTGGGGGTGAGGGGGGCACCTTCCAGGCTCCACAGCAAAGTGTGGGTGGTGGCAACATAGGCAGCAACGAAAGAAGAGGAGCTGGGGCCTCTCTGGAGGCCTTCGGGTCTGGTTCAATACTAGTGGGTGTCCAGCCCAAAGGTTCTACAAAGCCTCTGCACCCCTCCCATGAGGAGAGTAAAGGACAGGACCTGTTCTGACAGATGGAGAGATCACCACCAAGCCCAAAAGGCCAGGGAACAGAAGGGAGCATGAAAAGGGGGAGAAAAGCAAGCAGGAGCTGAAACATACTCCTTTGTGCTGTTCTCAGTACTTCAGGCAATGAACTCTCTGACAGTGAAGCTATCACCCCAATGAATCAGTGGCTAGTACTGGTATTACCAGCACCCAGTAGGTGCTCACTCAAACATGTATAGAGGCAGCAGCAAAAATCTACATAGGAAGACAAATCTATTAAAAATTTAAAAAAATAAAATAGCCTAAAAGCCAAATGAAAATACTTTTTTTAAATTATTAGAGTCCCATCTTCTAGTTGCACAAGTGATTACGAAATGAATACTTGTTTTACTTTGCCTCCCCTACTACTTCAGTGTAGACTTCAAAACTGCTCACTTTCCAGCTCTGTCTGACAATAAAACAGACTTCAACTAAAGATCAGTGAGCACCATCTGCAAACACTGAAATCAAAGGTGCTGAAGCAGAACAGATACTGACAGGTGACTTGCAACTCAAGGTACATCCCAGAAGCACTACAAAATGTTCTACTACTTAATTGCTTGCAGCTCTCTCTTCCATGCATGTATTTCTTCCTCTTTACCACTTCTTCCCTTCTTTCAACAGGGTCAAATGGTTATATCAAAACTTACAATCTCTCCCTCATTTCTACACATATTTTATCACAAAAGCAGACAATACAGTGACAGCTTTCCATATCATGACCGGAGGGGGCTACTGATAAACTCTAGTATAATCCCATCATTCTCCTCCACCTGCCCAACATGGTTAACTGTCCCAAGCAGTCCCTAGAATAGCACTAATATCCATTTAAACCAAGAACAGAAAAAAAACCCTGAAACTGCTTTGGGTGAGGCTTATAGGTGAGAACTGTTTATTCTCCTTGCGTGGGCATAAGACTAGTTCTGTTAAACATTTTCAGTTTTATTTACATACATTTTCTTTAAAAAACAATTTCTTCAAGACAGCAGCAAAAGCACAATGGAACCCTCTATCCATCACCCTCAATCATGTTTAAAAATAATAATAAAAAAGACAATAGAAACCACTTCAAATTGTACCTCTCCCTTGAGCCCACAGAACAGCACTCTTCCATGACAACTGTTCTGAAAAAACACACTGCCATTATTTGCAAAAGCAGTAGGAAGTCCAGTCTTGTCCTTGGTTCAGCACTCCCCCTTCCTCTCTCTCCAAGAAAAAATGAAACAGCAGGAAGCGTAAACAACCGCTTAATGGAAAATACAAATGGGCAAATATTTTCAAAATTGGCTAAAAAGCCTGAGGTCTTAAGAAATTCAGGAATACTAGTGTAGGGGGAAATAGGAAGAGAAAAATAGTATCGTATTTCCCCCTCAAAGTGAGCACTATGTGACTGCATGAGCAAATGCGCGCGTAGCTACTTTCTCTCCTTCACTTACCAGATGCTTTTGTCTTTTTAATGATTTCTTTCTCATTGTCTTTCCATAAATAATGGTATTTATCAAATTGTTATTCTGTACAATTTCTCCAGACCCATAACAAATTTTACAATTTTGAGCTGAACTCTTTGGTTCAACTGAGCATGGTAATGAAAAGCCAGGGGTAGGCCCTTTCCCATGAAAAGCTCACATGGAGAAAACTCTTTTGGAGTCTCAGGCCTAGCAGTGACCAGCCCTCTTCACAGAGCCTGTGGTGAGTATGGACGGGTAACAGCTGGACCAACAGTTACAAAGCCGCAGGGCCATGCTAGTTCACAGAGCACCTTTGTGAGGATTAGAAAAGGGTGCCCCCACTAAGGGGACACAGTTTCCACACAAGGTGTTCATCTTGGTAAGTGGAGCACAAAATGGGTTTCTACTCCCACTTGCGAAACAAAACAAGCACCCAGTGCTGAGAACAACCTATACAACCCTAATCAGCAGCCCTGGGGCAAAACTGCACCTCCAAAGTAGGTTTCCAAAAAGAAGAACGTCACCAACAACAAACAGCATTTCACAAATTTCATTACCAGAAATTCTCACACATGTTAATATAAATTCATTCATAAACATATTAGGACCAGAGGAAAAAGGGTCTAGCAAAGAAGGAAAACTAGCAAATTTGAGAGAAAGGAAACTCTTCCATCTAGAGGAATAATGTTGTTCCTAAAGCCCCCAATCTTTGACTACAGGTTCAAATAGCTGAATTTCAAACGCATGTGCTAAGCTAAAACATGCAAACAATCACTATCATCTGCAGAGAAAGGCATGATCACATACATTTACCTTTGGGGGTTTACTTTCTCCAATTTGCTAGTTTTCCTTCTCAGTCAGACACTTTTTTGCTCCTATCCTGACTATAAAACCATACACAGTGATACAAGTGGTTAAAGTTTATAAAACCTGATAAACAGCCCTGGTGGGTGGTGGGCCCCTTAGCTACCTGCATGAAAATAAGAGGAATAGACAACCTGGATTATGAAGGGTTTAACATTCAATGGCTTCCAACCCTATCACTCTTTTATGCCCTACAAAAGAGCTAAATATCACATGGGTCCAAATTAGTCCCAGTCATGCAGGAGGGGCAACAGAAGGCAGCCTGGGGACTAGGCTGTGCAAAGCTGAGAAGAAGTACAGCCCAGAGTCAGAAGAAACCTTAAGGCAGTGGTTCTCAAACTTTAGTGGGCATGAGAATCTACTAGGGAACATGTTCAGAATCAGATTTCTGGGTCCCTCCCTACATTTGACAGATCAGAATGTCCTGGAGCACTTATATTTTGACAAAATTCAAACTGCTGACCTAGGTCCACCAGAAAGTTTAGAAAGACTGGGAAATCCTCCACGTGCCTATCAGCTGTTCCAAAATAAAAGTCATCCATCACAAAACTAGGCTTTGCGGGTCAGAATGGGGTGAGAAAAGGATCATCAGCCAGCATGCCTAACAGGCTGTGCTGGGCTGGATGCTGTGGCTAGAGTTTCACTATTAAGGGACAAAAACCCTCTGCTATGTAAACAAGAAATTATTTTGCATGTTGAGAAATATTTCAAACATCCGAAAAATATTTAAATATCTCTGTACCCTACATCCAAGATAAGCAAATCTTAATTTGCAATTATCTGATTCAGGTTTAATAATAGAATACTAGATATAACTAAAGCCCTCTGTGTACCCCTGGATCAATCCCATTCCTCACCCACTCTCCTGAGAGGTTACCACTACTCTGAATTTGGTGTTAGTTGTTACCATGAATGTTTTTATACTACTACTACATATGTACACAGACACAGACAATATTATTTTGCATGTTTTCAGATTTTATGCAAGTGGAAACATTCTCTAATAATTCTTCTGTTATTTACTCCCCCAGCCCCTGTTATGTTTGTAAGATTCAACCATTTTAATGCATGTGGCTATAGTTTATTTTTCACAGTGTTGTAATATTCAATTGTGTGGGACTATCTAACAATTTATGTATTTCCCTATTGGTGGACATTTAAGCAGCAATAAACATTCCTGTACTTCTTCTGTACTTATTTTCTTGGACAAGTGTGCAAAGATTTCTTAAAGTATATACCCAGAAATGGGCATTTTAGGTGAACGGATTTGCTTGCCCTCCTTTAGCTAGACATCACTATGCTACTCTCCAGAGTGACTGTATCTATTTACATTCTCACTAGCAGTATATAAAAGGTGATTTCCCCATAACCTTACTAACACTTGGTTATCACAGCATTTAATTTCTGCCAATCTGATGAGTGTAAAATGGCATGTCACTGATGTTTCAATTTGCACTTCCCTGATTTTAAGTCTTTGACAAGTAAATTTTCATATATATATATCTGTCAAATATGTTTTTCTCAGTTTTTAAGAAAAATTTAACCCATCTTGTCTGAATCAGGGCAGCTCTTCCCAAAGAACCTTGCCAACAGCCACCACAACTGGAAAGCTGAGGTGCGGGAGGGCAGCAAGAAAACAGCTGACTTAAACAAGGAATCATCTTGGACAAAGAGCCCTAATTAATGCATTTGCTAATTAGTCTTTCCCTTCCCTCTTTTGTCAAGGCTTACTTCCAAGACAATACTACGGCCCCCAGCCTTAGAACAAGAGAGAGAATGGGGGGGATGGGGAGTACCCAAAACATTATGTAAAAGTACTTACAACTGTCTTTACTCAAAGAAAATGATGTGATTGCAGACCAATACCTATTACTCAACCTTGTAAGATACCATCCACCTCTAACAGACTCCTTTCAAGCTCATTACCTTTGGCTCCCTCTTTAAAACAGCCCAATCTTTTTCTCTACACTAGACACTGTCCCCCTCCCTTTCATCTCCCTTCCCCCACAATGACTAAATTTCCTCCTTTTCCCCCATTCTACAGCTTCTGTTTTCTAACTCCACAGGACCCTCTTCATTGACTATAACACTACTCTCTCTCGTTGCCTCTAGAACCCCAAGTCCCTTTCCAAGATGCATCCACAATAAAAACAACCCACCCAAAAGAAAAACGGGAATCCCATGCAGTACATGGCCCTCTTCCATGCCAGGCAGGTGGGTGACCTGTCCCAATTCTCTCACTTCCTACCCCTTCACGCCTGGGATAGCTGTGCTTTCTCTGGGGGTTCCCCAAGTGTGACAGGTCCAGACCACCTGGGGAAACCTCATTTGGCTTTCTGTGGCAGAAACGTCTTTACTAGGGCCATATATACACTTGTTTGGGGCAGGAACGAAACTCGGGCCATTTCGTGAAAAAGACACCTTACAGGCGTCTCCACAAAAGCAGGCAGGCCTCCCACCTATTAATTCCAGCTGGATTGGTTTCGTCCGTGCAGTGGTGGGAAAGGTGGCCTGGCAGAGACCAAATGGTCCCCGCAGTAAGAACTTTCTGAAGCTCTGACCCACTCACTCAAGAAAGCCCTCTTCCCAGAGAGGACAACCTCACAGGAGTCTCTCCCCCTGCGGCTCCCCAGGACACCACGAATCCCCCAAATCAGCCGCCGCTCTCCTCCGTCCCAGCCTGCAAGAGATCCTTTCTCCTAAGCCAGCCCCAAAAGCGCTGGGTGGGCGTGCCTGGGGCCGAGGCCTAGCGCCCCCTCCTCCACGATCAATCTCTCTCGGTTCTCCGGGGCTAGGGGCTCTTCCTCCTCCCAGCGCCCCCTGCTCCGGGCCCGCGCCGGCCCATAGTGACCCTGGGTCCCAGCCAGGTTACGACTTTCGCCGGCTATGTGACCTTGGGCAAGTCACTTCCCCCTGTAAACCTCCGTTTCCTCCGCCGCCCAGAGGAGACCTAGAGAGGTCCTGCCCTGCCCACTCTAGGGGAGGGGGTTACCCACCAGGGGGGAAAACGCTTTGTGAGCCGCTCCGCGCAGCGGAGACACAGGGCTCACAGGGGCTCCGGGGCCGGACTAACCTGACCCGGACAACGCTCCACCCCCGCCGCGGGGCCGGGCGGCTGGACCACACGCCTCTGGGCGGCCCCCCAACACACACACCCGAGACCAACCCACGCCCCTCCCCGCCTGGCCCGCTCCTGGACCCCGTACCTGCTCCCGGCGCTCGGCCGCAGGCGCCGCCACCCTGGGCGCCTGCCCGGAGAGGCCCGTGGCCCGGAGGGCTGAGGCGGCCGGCTGCAGCGGGCTCGGGCCGGGGAGGCGGCGGCAGGGGGCGCGGACGGCGCGGGGGCCCGAGCTCGGCGGGGCCCGGCCTGGGAGACGACGACTGAGGCTGGAAGTGCGCGGCGGCCGCGGCTGCTGAGGCGGCGGCGGCGGCGACCGCGGCGGCGGCGCTTCCGCTCATGGCGGGGCCGCGAGCAGCAGCTCCGGCTGCGACTCGACTCCGGCTT